>NW_027526295.1:155820596-156054141 GCF_048455015.1 Haemaphysalis longicornis | reverse complement strand
TACATGTAAACATGCCCCCAAAAAAGAAACTCTTCACGAGAAGGCTATCACAAGAAATTCCTTTGGACAGAGATGGGATGGGGGGAGGGGGTAAGCAGAACATTTAAAGGCGTATCGGAATAAATTACGGAATATTCATATTCGGGTATTTTTTTTTCTCTCCGCGCCAACGGGTTCGCCAGGAGACCTCCGTTAGGAAGGAATAGTAGCGCTTTTATTACCGTCAACACCTTTACAACAAGTCAGGGGAGAAAAATTTAGTTCCCTGAGTACAGCTTTCACTGGTCCAGAGTGACCGCAATCACAACGGATGGGATAAATAAAGTTTGTCCTCCTCCCGTTCCTCCCCGAACGCAATTTTTTTTTTCCTGTGTACATATTGTTCGAGTTTTTATTGCGGCACGTCTTAGCTCTATTTTTCTTTGCTTTTCAGTGGCTTAGACAACAATTTTATTGTTTCTTTTGCAAGAAGAGGCAGTTTTTTATGCTATCGAAAAGCTCGCGAAACATTCCGACACATTAACGCCTATAAGTGTCCGCGCCCCATATTGTGGTTTTTATGTATTTAATTCGGCGGTAGAAGTACGTGGAATATTAGATGAAGCAGAGTAGAACCGCTGGGTTATAAAGCTACAATGCTATGACTGTGCTTGGGGGCCCTCTTTGTTACCGAATTCAGAGCGCACTTATGTGTATTGACCGCCTGCTAACCAGCCTACTGACAAGCTGATCGTACACCACGGCAGCATGTAATCCGCTCGATTAATGTGGGCCTTTCAAGATTCAGTAACCATGCTCGGTATCAGCGAAAAAAAAAAACAGAGAAGAAGAATCCGCGGAGAATGCAAAGCCTTGAACACATGCTTCCCAGTTGTGCTAGCCTGCGGCTCGGCAGCGAGGCGACATCATTTTATCAGTGCCCCGTTTTATTTGGAGGCTTCCCCCGACTATATAATATTTTGCATGATTTTGTTGCACTACGTAGTACATACACGCGCAAATAACGTTATAACAAACGTTTTTTGCAAAGTTGCGTTCACTGGCGCTGAAGGCTGTCGGCGCGGCGGGACCGACCCGGAGTTGCGCGTGTCTGTCGCGGCTGGCGCTGCGCTCGCGCGGCAAACTTCGCTGTCCGGAGCCTATAGAGATATAGAGAGTGAAGAAAAAAAAACTTACATGAGGGCAATCCTGCCGACGGAGTCACTAGCTAACTCTCAGCTCTTACCACCCTGCAGTTCACTTTTGATATGACACTTCCTCGGAAAGAAAACAATCATTTATTGGGGCGGAAGAAATGCGCGAGTGTAGCCTTCTTCTTGGAGCGCCACGCGTTGCTGGTGACTGCTTGCTCCACGGTATCTAAACAGTCGCCAAGCAAAAGACCGCTGCACTCAATGGCACAGCAGTATCGCCGTAGCAGGGCGACGGTAGCGACGGCTTCGCTCGGGCTCGGAAGCGGTACGGAGTCCTCGGCGTCTTCGACAGAAGGGTGACAAGCATGGAAACAAGCGAATAATGGCGAACCCAGCGACCCGAGAAAGTGCTGGCAGCGAGTGGCGCGGATTTGAAGATCGGTGATACCGCAGCCCGCAGCGCCCAATGTGCCGCTTTCGGCGCCAACGGCATGCATGCGTGGACCTGGGGGCCCTATTCTCGACTGCACAAATTGCCGGCAATTCAGGCAATTTTCCGGAAGTCTTTTCTGATTGGCTTTCAATTTTGGTCACGTGCTTCCGGTTGACAAAGCGGTTGTGTGTGCTGTCGTCATTTTGACGTTTCATGTCGTCTACGGACACCAGTTCTAAAGTTTGCCTTATTTCTCGTTACTAAAGGTGCATAATTCTTGGCCGGCAATGAAAAACCAGACTAAATGCAGCGGAAATGACAACGTAAGCCTGTCTTTGCTATTCAACAACAATAATGCTTATAATACACACCCCCTCTGTGATTGGCTGAGAAGGCGTGACGTAATTTAAACAGTTGGCGGGAACGATTACGTTATGCATTGGCAACTTCAGCCTGCGTAAAAGTGACGTAATGCTAAGTAACAGCTTGAAAATGACGGCTGTTTTTGTCGCAAAATACATGCAAAATAGGGCACAATATTGCCCCGGCTTACGGCGCCGCGAAATGTGCAGCAATTTGCAGCAGGCGCAGTTTCGCATGCGCGCTGTTTAAAGCATGTTTCCTACCGAAACAAATTGTAGTTTCAACTGCTTCCAAGTCAGCGATCATGGAACATACAAATAACATGCAGTATTTTGCTTTTATGTTTGGCAATGAAATAAAAATTATTTGTTTGGCGTAACCGCAACATAAGAGGGCAGTACAAGCCTCTCCGTGACAAAGAGAACCCAATGCATGGCATTTGTCCATAGTTGTCCTAGTAAGCTGTTGGGTCACATGAGCGAACTCAAGAGAAAAATAACAATAAAAAGTGACTATTTAGTTCATTACAGCGCTGATTGCAGTCGAGCTTGACGAATGAGTGAATCGGCGACATCGGTGCGCTCCGCGGTTATCAGGCGTAGCGCTTCGCTGCTCTTATGCGTCATAGAAGCGATGATCGCGGCCGTCTTTTTCTATATGATCACGCCATAAACTTGTAACATAGCAGCAGACGATGGCGTGGCGGCGGTGGCGGCAGGGAAGGTGATAACGCAACAAAGCTTGCATTGAAGCAGAGAGCCCAGCTATGTTAATAAAAACGATTGAAAGAAATAAATAGATACGGTAAAAAAAATGTGTGATGTTCTTTAGCTCGACATCCGCCTTTCGCTCGCTTTTGGATCAACGTTACTCGATCGCCTTGTGGTTTTGACGCCAAATTTGACCTCCAGAAATGTGTTTTTCTTGTCAGCCTCAGCTACCGTCTTAATTTTTATAGTACATGCCAAGTGTTTTTATATCTTTCTTGCACAATATTTGATGCCTTGGTAGCGATCTTTATGAGTGACTCGTCAAATTACACGGCATGTCGTCATAGCTATAGGTGCAGCACGTCACTGATTGCTTACGTCGTGCTTACGCAAAAAAACATGGGCGAAATGCCGGCAATTTGTGCAGTCGAGAATAGGGCCCGGAGTCGCAAGCGACACCTGCGCCACCGCTGCGCGCCGATGTATTGCGGGAACGCCTGCCGCATGCCAATGGAGCCAATGGAGAGCGAAAAATCCGGGGCAGGAGAGTTCGATATATCCCTTGTGAGCAAAATCGCGTTCGATATAAAAAGCTTAATATGCATGTAATTTTTACCGGAATTGTACAATGGCTCGATATAAGCAATAAAGCAATAATTCGATATATCCGTGTTAGATATAGGCGGTCTTTACTGTATATATATATATATATATATATATATATATATATATATATATATATATATATATATATATATATATATATAAATATATATATATATATATATATATATATATATATATATATATATATATATATCAATCGATCCATTTATCTATCCAACCCCTAAGTCTCTCGAACCCACTGAATTGAATTGGCCAGTGAGATGATGACAGCAGCTGTCAATCGATCTTCGCCAATTCACCAATATCCATTGGCAGCGACGTCAACGTACCCACCCACACATATACTTCCACAATTCAGCGAGAACTGCGCTCATACATTCCGGCATCATAAAATAAAGCTTAGGTATACCCCCATAACTTTTCCGTAGCAGCCGCGCTGTTACTTTTGAGAAAGGAGAATCGTTTCACCACTCCTTCTGATAGTGTCGGTGGCCGACGCCGTCACACATCCACCGTCAAAATAATTTTCTTTTCATTGATTTTCCACAATTTCGGTAGTTTATCGTTCACGTCTTGCCAAGATAAAAGCAAATATGGCCATTTTTGTGTGGTTATAAGATAAAACGTGCTTTTAAATCGCCTCAGCTGCCACTGGCCACCACCGGAGCGGTAGCCAGCGTTTTCATTTATCATGATTTTGAGAAAAATGGTTAGAGAGCACCTTTTCAGTCCACATTTCTGGCGTCTGGTTAAAGGAGGCAATGGTCGTACTATACGCAGCGCCAGCCCCTGACTGAGATTGCGACGCAGATTGGATTCGTGCAGTCTGTACCCTCCGGTATCAGGGCGAGGCGGTGTTAGTTGCTCGGCTTGCGGTGTTACACTCTTATCTCTAGGAGATAAGAGTGTTACACTCTTGTTGCACTCGTGTTACACTCATGTTACACTCTTATTCCTAAGGGATAAGAGTGTAACATTGCAGAGTGTAACGGCTAAGGGTGTAACGGCTAAGAGTGTAACGGCTAAGCGATAAGAGTGTAGCTAACATCCGAAGCGTGGGTTATTAAACTAACACGCTGTAACAGGCTGTGGGTTACCTCTGTGTGTCGAACGCTTAATGTGACTATCGGGTTAGTCGATTTTCACTTGAGAAGGCAGCTACAGTACATTGCATTAATAGGATCAAGAAAAGAAAATCTGGGTGCAACATCAAAATCCGCGTGTAATAAGTACTAGTGAAAGGTGGTCACCATCCCGCCCTGCGAAAGAGGGTGTCCAGCGAAGCTGTTGTAAACCACTATGAATTTAGGCTGATGTTGGAGGGTGTGAAATGTTTCTCGTCGTCTCAGCCGACTTGTCGCTCGCGCTAGGCTTCTCTGGGAGCAAATGCTGGGTCCCGCCTAGCCTGAAGCATACGCTCGACGTCTTGGGCAAGCACTAGCGACACTAGTACTGCCGAGCCTTTAAACATAATCTGCAAACATAATCTTTACCAGGGACACAAGGTGGGCTGGGGGTGGGGGAATGGGGGGCAGGTGCCTGATAATCCATAATGCGGTTTCGATGGTTGTTTCTTGTTTTTTTTTGTTTTTTTTTTTGCTATACTGAGCTCTATGCTGTATTCCTGATTAGTCTGACGCATGTGCTCGGCGTCTTAGGCGAGAACTGCTGTCCTGTCTGGGTTTTTTGTTTACGACACAAAATTTTCCGACCAACTAGATGCTAACAGCTTCACCGCAAAAATTGGACGTAGTGAAAAAAAAAAAAACGAAAATTTCAACGCAGCACTTCAGCAGTGTTAGTCAAAAACTATAGAAACATGGATGATGAAGGGGACTGTCCCGTATTTATAATCGAAGCTTTAGCTATTCATGAAATAGTGGAAAAACACATGTATTTTGACTTGAGTTTATAGGCGACTAATTTTGAGAAATGTTACAAAGGTATGCCAGCCACTGTATCTGCCGGCTGTATAAGCTTATTTTCGTAAAAATTGAGCTACATCTTGAACAAAACCCAGCTCTATGGGGTCCGTTTACGTGATCGTTCATCGTCGGCTAGGCGCCATCTACAAGTCGGACAGACGTCCCGTGACTCGCTGAGCGTGTCGGAATGAGCAGAATGGCTGACGAGTTCCGTACCACGCCAGTTGAATTAATCTCTGACTCCGGCATGCCGTTTTCCGTCGCATTTTCACCATCTTTTCCCCCAGTGAGTTCACTGTTCAAACGCAGATCACGCTCTGAAACTTCGCCAGTCGACTGAACTGGCAGTAAGGGCCTATTAGGTTCCGTGGCTGCGTCGTACGGCTCCTTTTCAAGACTGCCGTTCAAGCGTCGACCGAATGGTTGCGCAGACGACGTCCCGGTCAAGTCCTTCGTGGTGGTACCACGCGTCCGGTGGGTCGTGCGGGAGGTCCTCCGCCTCCGCGTTACTTTGATGAGTCGCCACCTCTCGCGGTCCTTCTCGACGAGGCGCGGAGCGGCCTGCAGGCTCCGATTCCTATGAGGCTTGCTCGTCCGGTGAAGCCAGAACCGCGTGGGCTGCTTGAAGAGGTCTCCGGTCGGGAACACGATAATTGGCTTGCCGGCTGCCCGCGCCGCCTCCGCAACCACTTGCGAGTCGTAGCTGGACTCCAGCGACCTGTTCCTCTGGGCCTGTACGTAGATGGCGAGGGCGGACACGAGCCCGATGACGAACGCGAAACCGCAGACCACAGTGCGCAGCCGTACGGCGACGGGTTTAGGACCTACGACGTTTTCATACTGCCCAGGCAGAAGCGACGCTAGCGAGTCGGCCGTCGAGTCATCCATCTGCCTCTGTCCTTTGCTGAGCGCTGCCATCACTCCGACCTGGTGGTAATGGTACCAGTGAAATGGCTCACACCTACTCAGGGGGATTGGCCAAGAAATGGGCGTCTTACCGAAAGAAATTGTGTAATTTTTGTAGGGAAAGAAAAATATTTAAATATTAGAATGGATTAGCAGTAGATGACTAGAGAAATAAAAGTAAGGAGATTATAGAAATAAATAAACAAAGATAAAAATGAACACCATTGAATGAAAATTGTAAGTAAGAATCACGAAGAAGGAATGTGGTACAGACGAAGCAGTGAGCTAGGGGCGCATATACCTGACAGAGGAGTCCAGCAGGGCCAAATAATATCTAACACGGCAGACGTTCTGATTCTAGGATGAATGAGTGTAACGCACGGCAAAGGTTACCGTGGCAGAATCCCAGTTCTTTCGCCCCGAATGACAAAGTTAGTGTAGCAGACACCTGGAGCTTTAGCCGGCTGCATGCGCTTTCTAAGAATCGTCGTCTTATAGGCGAGAACCGTCGGCAGGAGAAGAGTAAATGGTCGATCGCCTCTGGTTCATTGCCGGAAGCGCAGAGCGGCGGCGGGGCCAGATTAGAGCGGTGCAAGTAATAATTTAAATTTGGAACGCAACAGCGTAAGCTAGTAAGGTGACTTTGCAAGCTTGCGACTGGCTTATGCTGCACTTTCATGAGCGCCGGAGGTGCTCGAGCTCCGAGTTTTCATACGCAGAATCGGGCATACTTTGAAGTGAGCACAGTCTACGAAAGCGAACCGAAGTTATGAGTGTAATGGGCGGCAGAACCTCCACTACTAGACCGCCCAATGCCATTCCCGCCAGAGCATCCGCCAATTATTTAAGCCAACTACCTGACCGCAACACTGTAATTATTATTACGATGATGATGACGGCACCGTAATGTTATTAAGAATGCGTGATGGGGATATCGTTCAATATATGGAACAGAATGATATGTTAATTACTGAGTTCAGTTTTAGGAATCTTTGAACAGTAATGAAGCCATCGTTTCTGCTTACGTGGCAATGACATTACTATGGCGTGACGATTGAGGCAGCGACGACAAAGAAGAACAAGAAGATGGTGCGGAGGGGGTGATGATGATGATGACGACGACGATTACGGTGACGATGATTATGCTGGTCATGGTTGCGCTTCTGATCCTCATTTTAGGGCGCATTTTCAAGTCAAAGATCGCTATTAATAAGGGAGCCATTTCGGAAATATCAGCGCCAAGATTTTATACGACGTTTCGGACTTTCTAGCGTAAGCGAACTTTTGTTCTCCCTGCCGGCTTCATTTTCGTCTGCGTCGTCTTCATCTGCCTTGTATGCTGGTCAAGGCACTAGCCCTTATCATTATTCGCCCTTATTATCCTTAATAACGGTGGGTTATCATCATTATGTTCACTGTAGGACAAAGCCTCTCGCATAGGCTTCCAACCATTCCTATCTTAATATTGTCACGTAGTCAAAGACAACGCAGCTTTCTTGAAGGAAAAGCAAGTTCATTGGAACCAACTTGTGCTCCCGTAACCATAAGGTTTCTTAGTAAGTATACTAGAGAGGAAAATGCGCCTGGTAATTTATGTCGTCGTGGGGGTTTATGGTAAGAACCCCACTTTTGGCTTTGGCTTGGCATGAAAATTAGATACTTAAGCAGTTTTGGGATTTGCTTTCTTCACTATGCATTAACACGTCTACGAGCTACGAAGAAGCCGAAATCCTCCCTGCTCTAGCCGTGTTCGGTGAAACAGCAGTCAGTTCATGATCGTACCTAACGTTGGTCATGCCGCAGTCGAAGGACGTATGGCTGAGCGGGTAATATGCCGCCGCAAAATTTGTAGCTGACAAAAAAAAAGAAACAAAACGTATTTTGACGAAAACAAGATACAGATACAGGCGCCTGTATCCGTCCTATCTTGTCGTCGTCCACGTCTGTTTAACGCCACGTTTTCTTTTTTCTTCAAGTATAAACCAACTCGCTCAGCAGCAAGTTTTGTTAAACTGTAACTGACGGTCGCTGCACCGGTTCAGCACGAAAGTGTCGTTTTCATAGCCATGCTCAAAAAACTTTCCAAACTCTTGAAACAACTTATTATTTGGAATAATAGTAAAATTGATGATTTAGATTCTATGGCTTAACGCGCCGACGCAACGCAAGCGATGAGGCGCGCCGTAGTGGAGGGCTCCGGATTAATTTTGACCACCTGGGGATCTTTAACGTGCGCCGAAATCTCGTACACACGGGCGTTTTTGCTTTTCGCCTCCATCATAAAAGCGGCCGCCACGGCAATAGTAAAATAATAAAATAAGAGTCTCTAATGCGTCCACCCCCCCCCCCCCCCCCCAAATACTAACATTGTTCGTAACTACCACCTTGGCCTGCAGAATAGCAGGGACAACCGTTCCGGCAAAACTACGATTTACTTCCTTTTTCCTTAGTTTTAAAACAGCCTGTTTTATTTTCCACTTACCTAATTGCGCACTATTCTTCGCGCTTTTGTGGCACTTTGTTTGAATTTGCTAGTGATGAAACTAAGGCGAGCGCATGATGTAATGGCGGCCCATGACGACACAGACGGCATTGATGTGAGCCGCATAGACGCTAGCGCCAGATTCCTTTCTAGTGTATATTGTAAGAAACTCTATGCCCCTAACCGCTCAAAGAATACACAGGCGGCGAAGCAGCAGTCAGCAAAGTGACGTGCACAGGCGAGTTTCGGCGAATCGAATACCGCGGCGTCTAGTTTCTGCCCCTCAAGTCATCAACGGTAGTACGCGTTGGCTGTGCACCGTTCTTTTTATTAGCAGAGGTAGCCTACTTTTCTGAAAGGGCTGGCCGAGTGCACTCCAGCCCATACCCATTCTGCAGCGGATTTCTCTCTCGGGGTTGGTGTGAGCACTGACAACCTGTCCAAGGTCGTGGTATTCTTCCACACCGTCAAGTATTTCATTGCCTGGGCTGAAGAAAGTGAGTCCTTTACGCCTATTTACGTTTTTTTACTGCGAAGCAGTATATATCTCACCCCCCCTCCCTTCCCAGTTTTCGTTCCGGTGTAGC
Source organism: Haemaphysalis longicornis (assembly GCF_048455015.1). Taxonomy (NCBI): domain Eukaryota; kingdom Metazoa; phylum Arthropoda; class Arachnida; order Ixodida; family Ixodidae; genus Haemaphysalis; species Haemaphysalis longicornis. The sequence goes on along the minus strand of NW_027526295.1, from coordinate 156,044,975 downwards.
CGATTTACTCGGCGCTGCTTCTATACTCCTCCTCAACACCGCCTACCCCTTTTCACAACCGTTATACCCCTCGCCACTACAGATGCCTCTTTCATAAGTTGCTCATGCGGCTGATTGGCGGTAGTGCCTTTACCAGGTGATTGCGGATAATCAACAGAAACGCGAATGGGGGGGGGGGGGGGTCAAAACGGCGTAGCCGCTGCCGCCGAACGTTTAGACGCCACTGTTGCTGCCAGAAATTCCACCTCGTGTAGCAGTTGCGAATTCCGCCCCGGTGTATGCAACTTGCCCGCTGGGAACGCCAGAGTGAGCCCATAATTGTTCTTCAGATTGAAAGGCTTTCCAAACGACATTTTCCCCGGTGTATTTCTCGCCTAAGAACACCCTAATCACTGGCTGCCGGTTTATGCGAGCACTGTTTGGGGGTGGAAGATGGGGGAGGGCACACGCAGCTAAGCTTCATGGCCGTGCCAACGGCACGCCATCCGTGCTGGTGGGAGATCTGTACGTAGTAGTCTCACGGCTCAATGCGACCTGTCAGCTGTCGTCTGTGGCCGAGCGTTTTGGGTTTGTATCAGTGTGTTACAGTATCAGTAAGATGCCTGCGACGCGATTGAAGGAAACGGACATATTTGACCGATAGAGCGGCCCTATTTTTGTGCGCTAGAGTAATGCTCGAGTCCTTCCAAGTTTTATTCAGCTAATTTGCTAGGCAGTATGCTCAATCGCAAATTACAAAGAAACATGCTTTGATTCGTGCACTCCGTGGACTGCGCCCAGCTTCGCAGGTCTTTCTTCTTCACAGAGTGGAAGAGCACCTAATTTTTCGTTATTCATTCGTATTTCTTTTCAACCCACCAACCAAGCTTTCTGAGTGCACATTCTCAAGTATTTTGGCAGGTGTTCTCCAGACTCAGAGGGTACGACAAGGTCCTCCGCCAATCTCAAGTGGCACAAATATTCCCTATTTACTCCTATCCCTCACATTTTCCGACCAAGCTTCGTAAATGCCCTTTCGAGACACACTGCAAACAATTAAACAATTTTTGGGGAGATGTTATCTTCTTGTCTGACCCCCTTCCCGACAGAAAACGTCTTTTTATGAAAGGACATCATGCTTCTACATTTCTTTATTTGACCTCCGAGAGTCATATGTATACGTCTATTCTCTTCCCTGGGCTCTCAGTGATCCTATTACTGCAGTGATGTGCACTGAATCGCACTCTTTTTCGTATTATATAAATGTAATGTAAAATGTTTATTATACTCCGCAGGCTTTTATATTACATGATTGGCTACATGAGTGTGATTCGTTGTTGAGTACCGTTTCCTAAATTTACCTTGTTCTAAATTCAAGATGAACCACTGCATTAATGGTCATCGTTTTCATTGACGCTGGCTATTGGTCAAGAAATTAGTAATGTAGAGGTAATTCTTTTCGGAGTGAAACTGGTAAGAACATAGAACATTATGTGCGGTGGGGAGTGTGCCAATGTACAAATAAATACACAAACAAATGCTCACGCTTATGTAAAATAAATACACGTTCTAACACCCACACGAGCCTAAAGTTTTCTTCGTTCATATGAATAGTGGCATGTAAAGAATTTTATTTTGATGGGGGGAGGTTAAGGGTGTAGTTGGCCCCGTAGAAGAGGAGAGGGAGGATATAGAAGACAAAAAAAGGAAAGACGGAAAGAAAAAAAGAAAAGAAAGAATAAAAAAATACCAGAAATGTCAAAAAACAGAATTTAAACACGTGATGAAATCAAAAGAAAGGATAAAAAAATACTTCCGCATGCTGTGCGGGTAGTCGACTAACCATATTGCTTTGGTCACTTTCTTGCTTCCCCGCAATACTGCAAAATGGCTGAATGTTCTGGGAAGCAGGGACGTCAAAGCTGCCTAAAATTAGCGCGGAAGTTGCGACAGAAAATATATGGCTGACGATTATTATGCCCCAAAAAGCGAAAATTGTGTGGAGCGCGACTTGCAGTCTTCTCGGTCCAAGCGCATAGCTGCTGCGTTTGTCGACGCCGCCGAGAATGTTGTAAATAGTGTTTGAACCTCCCGGAGAAATGTCACGTGGTTCGGATGAGGCACCAAACGAGGAGCCTGCCCCACTGCCTCCCCCTCACACTCTCGCCAAGTGTCGCCGCGCTCAGCATACTGCCCTCCCCCTCACACTTTGGCCACTCTTTCCTCCGCCGTTTTCTTATATCTTCGCTCGGCTTCGCTCACTCGATTACGACTCCGTCGCCGCCGTCAAACCGCAGTAGCGGCCGCCAAAGTGCTGCGCACTGATATAGTAACTATTATAATAGTTTTTTTTAATGCAGAGTTACTGGTACCGCTCTTATTCACCCCTCCCCCCATAAGCTCCAAAATTCTGGGATAGAGAGAGTCGACGGAACGTCTACCCCGCCAACTGGAGGCGTTGTTCCATAGGCTTCGTCTCAACGCAGTATTTACAAATCCCTACGCACATCATGTAGACCATACATCAAGGCCATATTGTGGTAATTTGTGGCTCACCTGAAACTGTAGAGCACACATTACCTCAGTGTTCTGCTTATGCCGCCTTAAGGTGCCGTTTGCAGCATACAATTGATTGCCTCCACCCTGGCTCATTAACGCTGATATATATCCATAATGATTAACCAGCGCACACTAAGCGGGACGAGAGGGGAGTACACAACACGAGCGCTGATACTGGCACTTGGACGTGGCCCTCTCCCTCTGCTCATCGCAAAGCCCTATCTGCATCATTCGAGTTTCTCTGCGGGACATTGGTGTACCTACAACGTTGTAGCCTTCCCTTCATTGTGACAAACTTTTAACTCAATGCCCAGAAGCAGAACTGTATTTTATTTTATTTTATTTTATTATCTTTTCTACTACTCTAAAGTTCCGAAAGAACGCCACACCCAAACTATAGAGATATCAAGTGAAAAATGCGGGACTGGCGATCTTTCGGATCAGCTGCGAGTGAGTGAGTGAGTGAAAAAGACTTTATTAAATGCCGGCAACAGACGTAGTGTTGCCACTACGCCCGGACGGAGCCACTCGTCGGTCCTTTGGCCACTCTACTAGACGGGCGCCGTCGCTACTCACTGCAGTGGTGGTCGCCCCCTTCCCCGGAGGGAGGATGGCGCCCCGCAGCTTTCACTCCGGTGCTGCCGTTCGAGAGCCGACAGGATCTGCTGGACAGCTGCGAAAAACTAAAAAAAAAGTACGTGGCCGCACCGACAACCAACACTGCGGAGATATCAAGAAGAAATACGAGATGGGCGAGCCTTCGGCTCAAATGATCAAAGGACAAATAAGTTACCGCATCAACACATGAATAGGGGATTCGCGTTTATCTTGTTCCCTCTTCGGCGGTAAAGCCATCGATTTGAGGGGGCGAGCGATCTTTGGGGTCTTTTAGGAAATTGAATATTTCACCCCTAAAGGGTTTTGGGCGATGTTTCGGGGGAGGGCGTTCACTCGGGACTTTACGGTACTCTTCTTCTTAACTACACCTACTACCTTTTTCCCTCTCCTCCTCCATAAGCGTTCGAAACTCGTGAACCGCTGGCGCTTGTCACACATCTCCCCGTTGTTTAGCGGAAAGAAAACTATGAGTACATTTGAGGCAAAATATACGTAATTAACCTGCAGCGCCAGCTTTCATTTGGTTAAGAACGCTCGTTGGGTTGTTTTTTACGATAGTAAGCGGAAAAGCGGCCGCGCAAGAAAGAAATGGCGCGTTCGAAATGCCGCGCAAAGGCTTTAGCCACGCAAGAAAAAAAAAATGGCGCGTTCGAAATGACGCAAAGTATCTCCAGCATACGAAATTAAAACAAGCACAAAAAGAACAGAACTCCCGCTGGCGCAGTTTCGAGCAGGGGGCGTGCGAGCACTTGCGAAGGCGGGGAATTTGAAATACATGTGGTGGTAGCAGTGAGTGGATAACGGCGGTACAGCCCATTATGGCGAATCACTGCTCTGAACTTACGAGAGCTTTCACATTGAGTGGAACGGCTTTCATTTTCCCTCTCCTCCTTTCCCCGCAGAGTAGCATGTCGGCGAAGTCATGTCGGCAAACCTCTCTGCGTTTTCTTCTTTAATAAAGCTCTCTCTCTCTCTCTCTCTCTCTCTCTCTCTCTCTCTCTCTCTCTCTCTCTCTCTCTCTCTCTCTCTCTCTCTCTCTCTCTCTCTCTCTCTCTCTCTCTCTCTCTCTCTCTCTCTCTCTCTCTCTCTCTCAACTTTTGATCGGTAGTTCCCAGATGACACCGACAATCGCAGAACAACGATGATTACCCCAATCGTTCCAGTTGTTTTACTTATTACAGATTCAAAAGGCGCTTAACATCAGAAATAGTAGTAAAAAAACTCAAGGCGAATATACTTGAAAGAAAAAGGAAAGTACGGGGGCAGCTAAGTTTTCTTTTATGATACGAGAATACGTGTACGTCACCACTCTTCCTTTAGTTGCGGCGATGTGTTATGGTGGTTAGTGTGATATCGGCGAGTTTTGTGCTGCTCAGTGTTGCTGGCTGTGTGATGTTGCGAAATAAGCTTGACTGCAATATATCCTGTGGAAAAGCCAGCCTTACAAAAAGCAATGTTGACACCAAGTCCGATTAAAGGCGGCTTCACCAATATTTCACGAGTGCATTGCCTAAAAGACACCTTTTCTAGAGGCGAGATAAGCATAAACGTAAAATAATGAAAACCCTAGACCGTTTCATATCTAGGCGGAACTTTGACAACAGCTTCCGGCCACTCTGTTTGGTTACGCCAATCTGAAGACGCCGCGTTTTTCGTTAACTGAGCCAAGTACGGCGTGACTGATGCTCTTCGCATTAAAACTCACGAAACCCGAATGGTTGTTTTACACACCAAAGATGTGTACTTACGCCCGGGTGACCATTTTTGACAAAAACTGGGAACAGCGAAATTTGTAATTGTGGCCGCCCAAAGTTACTGAAATGGTCTAAGATTTTCAATTATGCAATTCAATTATTTTATTTTACGCATTTTTGGAGAGAAAACATTGGTGTCAGAAACATCTGGGCTGCTAGTAGTGGGCCCATGCAATACGTTTATACACAAACACCGACTCAAGTTAGAAGCCATAAACAAAATGTACGGGATTGACAACAATATATGCGTACTACGAAAGGTGGAAACCAATTCGGTCCCCACAAAATCTACGTAATGTATGGCAATTACCAAAAAGACATCAAAAGAGTCTGGCTGAAATATTTAAAGGTGATGAAATATCTATTATAGAAAAAAATAGAGGTTCATTTTTCTGATAAGCATTTTTTAACGTAAGACGAAATTAGTGCTCCGCTTTAGAGTGATGTGCAGGCTATTCCATATTTTCGTTCCAATGTAATTTATTGTGCGTTTACCATATGAATTGTTTACAAGTTGTATGCTGAAGTTTCCGCTTGTTTAGTGTCCAGTTTCCCTTAGAGGGGCCATAAATAACTCATTTTGAAAAGAATTGTTAATTTTCAGTATTTCGTAGGTAATACAGGACGTTTTGTAAGCTCTGGCGACCAGGAGCGGCATAATACCTAGCTTTTTAAAGATTGGAGCAAAGTAATCCGCACGATTAAAAAAAGTGATACTCGATGATGATGATGATGATTGGTGTTTAATGGCGCAAGGCCAACGAGGGCAAAGAGCGCCAGAGAAGTTATTTAATGAAAAGAAGTGATTACCACAAAAGGTAGGTATAAAACTTGTAAACCGGACATTGTAAGATCAATAAAGATAATGGTGATGGCTGGTGTATAGGGCCAGATTTGATTATGCATGATAGGAAATGAGGTTTAAAAACTTCACGTCTGACAAATACTTAAACACGCGTTTCACAGAAACCATGGCATCGTCCCCCAGAAACAACTATGGGTGTAGGGCAATATGTTGTCTCTAGAGTTCTCTGAAGTGTTTGTGTCGTGTTGTGTCAAGCGCCTTGCATTGTATGAGTATGTGGACTACGGATAGGCCCTCCCCACACCTGCTACACAGGGGTCTTGGAGATCGCGTGAGCAGGTGCGAGTGCGTTACATGTGTATGGCCTATCCGTAATCTAGCTAAGGTAACTTCAATGTGCCTGTTTTGTGAGTCAGTAGTGTATTGTCCCAAGTGTGGTTTTATTACGTGTAGTTTGTTATCTGTCTGTTCGCTCCAGTCTGCTTGCCAAGTTTTACGGAGTTGCTGTCTTATGTGTGGCTCGAGGTCTGTGTAAGGTAGTGTTGTTATGTTTACTGTGTTTCGGAGTGCAGCATTGGCGGCCATTTCATCCGCCAGTTCATTTCCGCCGATGCCAGAGTGGCCTGGCACCCAACACACAGTCACCTCAAGGTTTGAAGAATACGCCAGCATAACTGATTTCAAGACAAGGTTAACTACATGGTTTTTCGATGACTTTCCGGATGATAACGCACGGACGACGCTCAGCGAAGCTGTATAGATGATACTCCTGACTCCTGACAGCTCCTTTTAAACCACGAAGGTGTTTAGCAAATCATTATTTTTTATGTCCGCAATAAAAAATACAAAAAAGAAATGCCGAGCACGTGGCGTGAGCATGGGCCTCGCGGCAACCGCCCGGCAGTCAACAAAACCAAGAAAATGCCTAACGCTCGTGTGTGGGTGCCTCGCGGCGACAGCCCAGCATCGCTATCGGGATGCACCATCAGCAGAAGTCGGAGCTGTTGATGGTGCAGCCCGGTAACCGAAGAAGGAACCGCCACCGAACGTGGTCGTCACGATCGACGGCCCGAAGATCGAGCCCACGCAGCAGGTCCGCATCCTGGGCCTCCTGCTGCGCGACGACGGCAAGGCCACCGTGGCCGCGCACAAGATCAAGACCGTCTCCGAGCAGATCTCGAGCATGATCAGGAGATTCACCAACATGAACCGAGGAATCAAGGAAGACGACGCCCTGAAGTTGGTGCAGGCGTTCCTCGTGTCCCGCGTCACTTACTCCGCCCCGTACCTCCAGCTGACGAAGGCGGACCGCGAGGCCCTGGACACAGTGGTCAGAAAGGCGACCAAACTCGCCGTGGAAGTGCCCGTCCACTGGTCCCCGCAGAAACTGCTAAGCATGGGCAGGCACAACACGGTGGACGAAATGGTGAAGGCCCACCTCTCAAGCCAAAGGATCAGGCTGAGTCAGACCGAACACGGATGGGCCGACCTGAGCTGGGATAGAGCGCCGAACCAAAACCGTACACCGAGACTTTACCTCCCGAGTGGAAGGACGCCGTTAAGACCAAGTCTCTTTTTAGGAACATGCAGCCCGGGACAAAAAGAGGGAGGGGGGAGGGGGTCCGCAAGGGCAAGGGCGCTGGCCCACCGGGTGGAAGAGGGCCCCGACGTCCTCTGCGCGGACGCGGCGCTTCTCAAGTACGGAAGCAAGGCGACGGCGGCGGACCCTGGTGACCTACGCGTCGGTCCGCACGACCCAAACGGTCGAAGCGGAGGAAGTGGCTGTGACCCTCGCGCTAGCACATCCGAGGGCTGGCACTATATAGTCACGGACTCCAAGAAGGCGTACGCCAACTTCTGAAAGGGGAGGATGCGTGTCCCCGCGGCACGTGCGATACTGTCCAAGCGAAGGCCCCCGGGGCGAGTCTCCGGCTCACTCGAAGGTGGAAGGAAACGAACTCGCCTACCACCAAGCTTGAGAGTTGTCCGTCCGGGCCAAGGGCGAGCCGGCGCTGCTGCGCGCCGTGACGAGCTAAGGAGAAATAGCCGAAATGTACAGACAGCGCAGGTTCAGCTTCCCGGGCCTCACCCGCAGTTGAGCCGCAAACAGCAGACCGTTATCCGAAGTATACAGGCGGAGTCGCTAACGCATCCCGCACACCTAAACAAGAGGTATCCGGACAGGTACGAGAGCACTTTCCCGTTCTGCAAGGACAGAGAAGGCACTCTGGCACACGTCCTGGCCGAGTGCGAGTCTCTTGAGATCTGCCCGCCCCGCACCCGTATTCCCACAACCGACCCCCGAGAGCGATGGGAGACCTTGTTGTCTAGCCCCGACCTGACGATCCAGCTCGCGCTGACAGCCAGGGGCCAGGAGTTACTAGACCCATATGGGACCATGGAAAAGGACTCCACCCCATTCAGTGCCTGCGTGCACTAGCCAATACTTTTATTGGGCTTAATAAAAGTTGATTCTCTCTCTGTCTTCTCTTTGTCAAGCGCAGCATACCCCCTTAGGGAGATTGGCCAAGGTTGCGGCGACCACCTGGCAGTTAAAAAAAAAACAAAATGTCGAGCAATCATGTGTGCGTGTTTCGCGGCGACTGCCCAGCGTCCCCGGCGCATGATCGTCAAGCCAAGCATACCTACTTAGGGAGATTGGCCAAGATTGGCCAAGATTGGCCAAAAAAAAAACTCCACTATTCGCCGTAATCGTGGCAACACGTGCTCTGAACGAGAAAGACACGTCATAGCGTACACACGTCCGAGGTGATGTGCGATGGTTAACACTTCCAAAAAAAATGAAAGAAGCTCAAACTTACAGCGACAATGACGGAGCAAAAGTCGTTGCGGCAGCGAAGAAGAAGGAAATCGGTAGCAATCGAGGACTTAAACTTTCGTGATGGTCGTGAAGGTTGCATACAGTTCCGCTACCTGCAAATTTTACGCGTTAGTGTGAGATTCCTACATTTTTTGTGATGTTTTGATGTGTCTAGATACGATGGAAGAGTATACCCCCCCTCTGTAAATGAAAGTGAAATATGCTGAAATACAGCATTCTTAACTTTTGTAAGCGGAAATGCTGTAGTGCTTGATATGAAGTAAAAAAGGCTTTGCTCAGCTTTGAAAAGATGTTATTTATACGGGCTTTATAATGCATTCCTTATCCAATGTTACACGACGATATCAGTAGGATTCAACTTCTGAAACTGTAGATGTTGATAATTCTAGTTTTATTTTCGTAATGTGTTTGTTTGGCCATCATCACAGTGGTGGTGGCGTAGTTGCCGCGTCAGCTTCTTGATGATCACGCTCTCATCATTACATCAAAGGGCCCTCGTGCCATAAACACAAACATACATACATACATACACCCACACACACACACATACATACATACATACATACATACATACATGCATACATACATGCATGCATACATACATACATACATACATACATACATACATACATACATACATACATGCATACATGCATACATACATGCATACACGCATGCATGCATACATACATACATACATACATACATACATACATACATACATACATACATACATACATACATACATACATACATACATACATACATACATACATACATACATACATGCATGCATACATACATACATACATACATACATACATACATACATACATACATACATACATACATACATACATACATACATACATACATACACACATACAGTCGAACACGGATATATCGAACTCCAAGGGGATCGCTAAATAGTTCGATATATGAAAAATTCGATATAAAAAATATGGGCTCTGAGACCTCACCTATGGCGGACGATCACTTACCGATCGGCGCATTCATGAATGACAACTAATTCCGCACTCACGACGCAACAGGACGCTTTATTTCCGTAAAAAAAATCGCATGATCTTCTCCTGCTTTTTCGTCCTGGAAATGAAATTAAAGACGCTGGTCTCGATCATCTCGAGCCTGTCGAGGTGCGACAGCCCAGTTCCTTCCATGTCGTCGGAACAACGGCGAATCAAGCTGAACGCAGCGGCCACTTCACCCGCGGAGTACGATCGTGTAGCCGCTACCTCGTCCGGACGATCTTCGCCACTCGAGCTATCGGCCTGGGCTCCTGCGACCGCAGCTACAATATCCTCGTCACCGAGGCTCGCAACAGCCTGAACATTGGTGTCAGTGTTCACGAAGTCGTCGGCAGACAGCGCTGGAACAGCAACCGGGACTCAGGGACGACAACTCACGAAACGTGTCGCCCATGCACTCGTCGTCGTCGTCGCCGTCGTCGCAAGCTTCGGAAAGTTCGGCCGTCACAAAGCCTGCTTTCCGGAAGCAGTTGGCCACGGTCTCCTTCTTTATGCCGCTCCAAGCGCCTGTCATCATATGTATGGCCGCAGTCGGGGCATCCCTACCTCGCACAGCCACATTTTCCCAGCGTTCGGGTTGTGTGCCTAGAGAGATTTAGCATACCGGGCTCCGTCCGCTAACGCTACGGCGGCCTGTAGCGGGGCCCGACTGGGCAAGTGCAAATTCGTTCCGGTAGAGGGGATTAGTTCCGCGAGCCAGTCTTCGCCATGCCCGCGCATGCCCGCGCATGCCCCACATCCTCCTCAACCTTAATCGGGGGTGCAGCGACCGCCGAAGAGCACCTTCCAGCTCGCGCGGCGTTCGATATACCCAATGTAGGCGAAAATACGGTTCGATATAAACGTACCAATTCCTATACTTTTACACAGAATTTTCAAGGGGATAATTTACGAGTTCGATATATACAATAATTCGATATACCCGTGTTCGATATATCCGTGTTCGACTGTACATACACGCATGCATGCATGCATACATACATACATACATACATAGATACATACATGCACACATAATACATACATACATACATGCATACATGCATGCATGCATACATAAATACATACATACATGCACATACATACATACATACATACATACATACATACATACATACATACATACATACATACATACATACATACATACATACATACATACATACATACATACATACATACATACATACATGCATACATGCATGCATGCATACATACATGCATACACGCATGCATACATACATACATACATACATACATACATACATACATACATACATACATACATACATACATACATACATACATACATACATACATACATACATACATACATGCATACATGCATACATACATACACACATACATGCATACATCAAACGCCCCGTGTTAAGTGGAACTGTATCTTTAAGCTGAGTGAAAAAATCAGTACGCAACAATACCAAATCATAAGAAACTCTTTAGACTTAATCGGTTTATCAAAATTATTTTTTTTTTTTTGTCAAATGACTTTTTATTTTAGGCAAAAAATGTCCTCCTGAAACAGCGCCTTTATTACAGCGCCATGAGTGTTTTTATATCTTTTAGGTCTCTATGAGCGCAGCACGCAGCCTACTGCTCCGTGTGGGGAAAACCGATTGTTTATTGCTAAGGAGTTGGAAACACGTGTTCATCAGCACAGTGCCTTTTAGCCACTAAGTCACGGCAGGCGAGGAGGGAAACAAACTTCGTCGAATAAGTGAATAAAGAGATAGGGACAAACCGTATAGATTAGGAAAGAACCCAATATTTATACAAAAAAAAAACAACAAACCCCGACCAAATAAAACTTGTTTCAAAAAGGAACAGAGCGTTTTGGCTTCATTGGGAAAGCCTTGTTCCGAGTTCGCGAACAAGGCTTTCCTAATGAAGCAAAAACGTCTGTTTTAGTTTTGTTCGTTCTAGCCTTTTAACGGTGTTCGGAGTCCGCCGTTTCATTGTAATGCTTTAACCCGGCCAGACAGGCCTTCGTCGAGCCCTCGGTTTCAACATTCCTTTTTGACGCAAGAAGATGTTTCTATTTATTCTCCCGTAGTCCGTGCCAGAGTTAACCTTACGTTATCAAGAGCAAACTGCTTGCCCTAATAACTTTGAATATGATTACGAAAGCAGATTAGGTAACAAAATTTCACTCCACGTAAAAACAACACTCCCTTTTTCTCTGACGTCTACTTATGTAAGGGTCGCAATTGGGGTCCTCAACGTCCGGTCCTCTGTAGGGTTATGGGCACCCCGCGTAACGCACGGACCGCGCGAAACCCGAGCTCGTGCCTGTACGCAGTGAAGCGAACATGCTAATTCAAGCTCGTAACGTCGTTCTCTAGTGACACAGACCCTCCTGACTGGCCCCGCAGCTAATGTGCGCATAAGTGCTTAGTGTGACGCAATTGGAGTTTGGTTTAAAGGGGCCCTGCAAATACGTTTGATAAACGCTTTCATTTTTTTCCTTCGTGTGTGAAGCACTGCGTCATCGCCAGCACAGAGCGGTGATGCTTGATGATTGATGCCAGTTTTTGCCTTGCTTTTGTGGCGATTTTCTTCAAAGAATGCGTTCGTTTCTGTTCATTGAATGCGTTCATTGCTGCAAGTGCCAATGGCCGCGATATAGCTCGAGTGGTGTAACTCAGGCACTCCGACAAAGCCCACACCGGGAAAAGGAGAAAAATAGCTTCAGCAAGTTTTTAAGTGATCTGGCGGGTGTAGAGTAGAAATACTTGGCTTGAGGTACTTCGCGACCCCGTATACTAAGGGCTAGATGCGCTCGTTGACTACATCCTGGAACCATTCCAGATTTTTAAGATAAATGTTAGAAAAATGGTTGCGGGTCGGGTTTCTCGAAGGCGCTAAAGTACGTGTTCGCAAAATAGCGATAACAGTATTCAAATTTTGTGTTATACTTGGACTATGAGGCGCACCTTAGGGGTAGGCTACGGATTGAGTTAGATCGCCTAGAGATACTCACAGCACGCCGAAAGCTCTATACGCGGACGTTTCCGCTTTTCGCCTCCATCAGAAAAGCGGCCGCTGAGGCCGAGATCGAACCGACGTCATTGGGCTCGGCAGCACAACGCCTTAGACCCGCACCCACGGCGGTGGTTATGTAAACAGCATGCACCATATGTGATTGATTGATTGATTGATTGATTGATTGATTGATTGATTGATTGATTGATTGATTGATTGATTGATTGATTGATTGATTGATTGATTGATTGATTGATTGATTGATTGATTGATTGTGGAGCTTAACGCGCCGAAGCTACACCTGGGCTATAAGGCACGCCGTAGGGCTCCGGATTAATTTTTGACCACCACGGAATATTTAACGTCCGCCTAAATCTCGACACACTGGCGTTTCCGCTTTTCGCCTCCATCAGAGAAGCAGCCACCGCAGCCGGGATTGAACCCGCGTCAACCGTACGGGATCGCTTACTTGTCTGAATTTAAATAAAGCAAAGCTGTACGTCAACATCTACGTGATTAGGGCAAATATCGGCGTTCGTTATACCGCAAACATCTAAGGCAAAATGAAAGTCCTCCTAAACTACAATGGAGGAGTTTCGACGTAGCCAACTCGAATGAAATAAACTGTCCGTGCTTCCTAATCATTTTTAGAGGTGAGGGCTGATGTAATCTGCTTATGTACCCTCCCGACCCTCCCACTGCTCAAATAAGTGATTGGGATTTCGGGCAAGGGATGGGGTGTAGCGGCACTCCCATACCATGTGGTAGAGAGTGCGTGGCTCCATGCATAATTTACAAGTGTATGTGTACAATGTCGGAGGCATCGAGTGTAGTAATGTAACATGTGGAAATGTGTTAGTTTGTAACTGTCTGTAGATGAATGTGTCTTCGCGAGGCATGTTGGGATGTGGAGGCGGTAAGGTTCTTCGTCCCAAGCGGTAGTGGGCCAGGACGTCACTGTACCTTCTGGGGATAATTTCTCGTGTTGGACTTATGGAAGTACTGGCTGACATCCCAGAAGGAGGCGCCCGGTGTGTATGAGCTCGGGCTGCGGCATGAGCCGCCTCATTCCCTTCCAGCGATGAATGAGCCGGTGTCCATATGATAAACATTTCGGGTAAATCATTGAGGGCAGATAGAATTTTTGCTTCTGTTGATGAAATGCGTCCAATTTGGAAGTTTCGACAGGCTGTCTGGGAGTCTGATATGATGGTGACATGTTCTTTTCCAGTGGTAGCTGCAAGGGCAATAGCTGCTACTTCGGTGGTGTCGATGTCCCTGGTAGGTATAGAAGCAGAAGCTAGCTCCAGTCCCTGATTATTGACCATGCTGATGGCGTGGGCTGATCGACTGGTGTAAAGTGATGCGTCTGCGTACCTAACGTCAGACATGTTTAAATACGGGGTGCGTAGTTTTTTATCAGGTTTTTATTAGAAAAAAATCCTACAGCTGTCACATATAAATGCTACCTATGGTTTGGACCTGATTCATATTTAAAGCGCTGACAGACGTGGTACAAGAAGGATACAACAGGAGCGCTTTCTTTCAACTGTTTATTTAATGAAAACACACACATTTATACTCGATCCTTTTGTGAACGCACCAAGGCTATCATCATGTGCTTCGCGCATGTGTTGTCAAGGAAGGATCGAGTATAAATGTGTGTTTTTTCATTAAATAAACAGTTCATAGAAAGCACTCGGGTTGTCTCCTTCTTGTTCCACGTCTGTCGGAGCTATAAATATAGATAAGCATATTTGGCAACCTAGAATAATTTGTTAGCAGCCACCCTCTGGAGTGTGCAAGCCAAAATTTTGTTAAAAGTGTGGTTTAGTTAACGCCCAGTCACTTATCATTGCTCGGGTCACTGGAATACATTTTGAGACATCTATTACGGATGTGTACGTCGTCACCATGAATGCGTCTGCATTCCGCCTGACCACCGCCCTCGTTCCGTCCGCTGCGTTGCAGAACCTTGTAACAGATTATGAGATTACAAACTAAAAGGGTGACTGGACGTGTGAATCACGGGGTTGAACCCTTTTGGGAAGACGTTCTTTAATTTGCCCGCAACCGTATTCTCCCTTCCCCCTCCTTCGGAACGAGCAGCGGGAGCACCAGAGACAGACAGACAGAGAGAGAGAGAGAGAGAGAGAGAGAGAGAGAGAGAGAGAGAGAGAGAGAGAATAAACATCTTTAATTTCGAGCTTAATGGTGCAGGATGGTGAGAACACCGGGAGGCCTGGGGCGGGGGGGGGGGGGGGGGGGGGGAGGGGGTGCTCGTGCCCTCTATGTCAGCATGCGCTGGGTCGAGAGGTCCGAGCTGGACAGCCGATCCACCCACTGCTCGTACGTGGGACGGGGTGGGGATTGTTGGCACTCCCAGACCAGATGGTACAGGGTGCCTGGCTGGGGGCAAAAGTGACAAGTACTATTATACTGGGTCGTGTAGATATGGTGGAGTTGGTCTGCAGCCGGCGGAATGTGGTCGCTTCGGCTCTGGGAAGGTCGGAGTTGGGTGAGGGAACCGTTGACGCTCGTGTCTGAAGTGAGAGAAAATGTCCGCGTAGCCATTTAGTGTGTGGGGGGTCTTCTCCGTGTCTTGCCAGAGTAGCAAGATAGCGTAGTCAGTGAAAGTGTTCCTTCGAAAGCGAAGTAGCGCTGAAAGAGACGAAACAGCAGCACGAGCGGAAAGTACGGGCGCTGGAAAAATGTGACAACACGAGACAGGCCTCCCGCAGCGGTGGCTCAGTGGCTAAGGCGTCGTGCTACTGAGCGCAAGGATGCGGGTTCGATTCCCGGTTACGACGAAAAGCGAAAACGCCCATGTGTTCGAGATTTCGGGGCACGTTTAGGATCCTTAGGTGGTCCAAATTCATCCGGAACCCTCCACTACGGCGCTCCTCATCGCCTGCGTTGTGTCGGCGAGTTAGACCTCATAATCAATCAATCAACGAGACGGGCCTGCCTTTCCGCGTGTGTCGTACGCATCAGTGCTGGTTTTTTTTTCCTTCCAAGACAAAATACGTAGTGCCTGAAAGGTTAAAGGATACAGTTTTC
Organism: Haemaphysalis longicornis; assembly: GCF_048455015.1. NCBI lineage: Eukaryota > Metazoa > Arthropoda > Arachnida > Ixodida > Ixodidae > Haemaphysalis > Haemaphysalis longicornis. The sequence goes on along the minus strand of NW_027526295.1, from coordinate 156,029,309 downwards.
TTACAAAATAATGAAGTGCCTACGATACGCTGACACTTTTCTTCGCTATGTTTATTAGCCTTACTTGGATCCGTTAAAATAACGCGAAATTGTCCTCTCTACGGGTCCTGAAACACTGACGACTGTATCAGGAACTGCAGCGCTCGCTACATCCGCAGAATCTGACACTGATTTTGAAAGGTCAGACAAAAGGAACGGATGTCTAGAGCAAAATCTGCCTTTTGATGTTTTGCTGATTTGATGGCTGAATATAGCAAAGAGAGCAGAAATTTGTGTGGGAACTCGGCGCAGAATAATTTAAGACCAAGTGGTGGATCATGTCTTTTTTTGTTTTCCCGTAGAAACGCACTTCCAAAAATATTGGTGTGTTTAATGCCACAAATCTACTCCTGTGCTATGAGGCACACCGTAGATCGCAGGCTGTCAAAACAGTTTAAACCACCCGGGGATTTCTGACGTGCGTGGAAATCTGGACACATGGGAGTTTTTGTTTTTCCCGCACATACATCAGAAAAACGGCAGCCGGGTGCGCTGATTGAACCCGCATTCTTGTGGCCAGCAGATAACGGCTCAGCCGCCGAGCAGTTCTTGAGGATCACTCTTTTCAAGTATTTCCACTTCCTAGGGGTTTGACGCTTTTAAAGAAGACCACGAAAAGTGCAACAAGTATGCGCATTTCGGGTGTTGGCCTTTCCCTTTGCGCAGCGCGGCAATCGCGCGGCGCTGTTGTCCTTGCAGAGTCACAGCGAAGGAAGGGCGAAATAGATGTTTCATATCGCCGGCAGGCTGCCGAGAGTGCGACATTTCGTTTGCTTAGCCTTGTATTCTGTTAGCGCTACCAGCAGTAGCTTACCATTGAAACATTGGTGCTCATACAGTTCCTGATGTCGTAACGACGAAGAGAGCGTTGATAGTGTTGAGGAAAGGAAAGTGCGTGAGAAAGAAATGTTGAAGAGGAAATTGCGTGAGAAGGAAATTGATGGCGCGAAAGAGAAAGCACCGAATGCCGTTAACCACGCATTATCAACAACGGATGGTCGAACCGTTTCGTCGTGATTCGGTAACCATTTTTTTGCCAGTTCAGTTCCGGTTCGGGTTCAGCGGGCTCAAAAAATAACGGTTCGGGTTCGGGTTCAGTTCCGGCAAAAATATCGGTTCGGTTCCGGTTCGACACCCCGGTTTCTACATCGCAGGAGCACCTACCCCGTTGAAACCAATCCTGCTTTTCATTTTCAGTTATTGAAGATACTTCTTTTACAGTCAAGCTGTTATAGGGTAACTCCACGGGTTTTTTTTTTATTCTTTTATTTTGGGGGAGGGGATGCGTATACCGAGAAAAGCCGCTGCACTCCTCCTAACTTCGGCACACCCGCTCCCTTCGGCCACCTGTTCACCCCCGGCTTTTCGTATTTTGATATAAGGCGGTATGTATTGCCCCTGCAATGCATTTGTGTTTAGAGGTGAAGCCGACTTCAATAAAAAAATGCTCTGTTTGGTTTTTGTAAGCTGGCTTTCCCACATGGTTCGTCGGACAGTGAAGCCTACTCATAAAAAAAAGGCGGCAATGGGCGCGAACGCGGCGGACGGAGACCACCCACGACGACGACCTGACCCTGGAAGCCCTATGCATCTGGTGACCTGTTCAGGTCCCGGTGTTCGGGATCCTGAATACCGCAAAAGGCAAAACACAAGACGCCGGCGTAACTGCGACCCCGCTGAACGCTTACCCGGCGCGACAGCGCGGTTTGAGCTGACGTTTGTGGCCAACTAATAACCCACAAATATCTCCGCTGGTCGCCCACTTTCCCAGAGTGGAATGACACTAATTTTCCCCCATACTTTTACTTTAGACCCCTCTTTTTAACACGAAAGTGTTTTATTCCGGGATACACAGATTTCACTGACGTCAAATACAGGGATCTTAGCAAGCGGCCTGTAAAGGGTGCCCCCCTGTACACAAGGGCGTCTTGCGGGGAAGCAACCTTTAGGACTAAAGAGTACGGTATACTTAGGGTTGTTCGTTTTCGAATTTTATATTTTAACACGAACGTGTTTTATGCCATGATACACCAAGATTTCACTGGGGTCATTGCCCTCACGGAAATGACGCCAGTACACCATTGATGAAGCGACCCGCCAGCAGGACGTCGCTCGCCAAGCACACCCACAAGACAGCCGCCGACCCGAAAATCGTGCTCAGCTGCAGATTTCGCTGCACATTTCACTTGCGTGTTTTACCGATTCCTAGGACAGAGGAATCAACATAATTATTTCTCTCTCTCCTATCTCCTGTAGTCTACATTCGTGCACGCGCACACTTCGACCCTTTGACAACAGCGCCAAAAAGACTCGTTAGGCTAAGACGACGGCATTCCTTTCATATATATATAGTGGTGAGCCCTACAGCAGGTTGGCCTCCGTCTGCCTTCTCAACTGGTAGAACGTTTTCTGAAGAGAAAAATAACGTTCCCACTCCTCAGAACAAACGAACACATACGTCACACGGTTATGTGATTTCGTGTTCAAATTAATAATTAATATATTTAATCAGAGGATCAATCAAGTCTGGAGCAGTGCGCCTCTATGGCCCTTCCTTTCATCCGTCCGTCTGTAAAGTTTACTGCTATAAAAGCAGCGGGAAAGGGACAGGGGGAAGGCGAATTTCTGTCCCGCGTGCCGTGAATACGGAAAACCATACTCCATTTCGTTCAGTGTGCCCGAGTATTGGGGCTGTGCTGTTGAACACGAATCTACTGAAAACGATTTATTTCGTGAGTAACTGATTCTTGGTGGATCGGGCTTCAGCGATTTTGCACTGGGACGCTCTAACTTAAAAGCAGGTGATCTTTCTAAGCTAGGCATTGGCACAAGTGCGGTATTCCACCGATTAAGCTGTGAATCTTGGAGTGGTCGCTTGATCGCCAGTTTTGGTCGCTCTTAACCCCAACGCCCCTTTTGACCCCAGTGCAGTCATTTTGAATTGTTCTTTGAGCGGTTTGTGTTTGGAAGATGTTGCGTCTCTAGTTGACACCTCGAGTACTACGAAATTTACCCACTATCAAAAGAAAAGCCATGCCTGCCTTGATTGAAGATATGTGTCGTCGCAACTTTGTCCGGTTTGTAGCAATTAATAATAGAACATGTTTCCTAATCTGATCCGTGCGTGGTATCCGTGTCGGTAGGGAAAAAATAACAATGCCGTGTTAAATTTAACTGGGAACTATGGAAGCTTAACGATAAACTTCTGAATGACAACAAGTTTCTAGATTTGGTAGAAACGATAGATGGCGATTTAGATAAGGCAGAGGACGACAAATTTATCGAGCGTTGGGAGCGTTTTAAACAAGATGTGAAAATGATAGCCACCGAGCGTTCAACAGAAATCAAACTTAAAGAAAGGGAGGAGGTAAAGGAACTTCTAAATTTGTTACTGTTGCTCACGCGGAGGAGGAAAAGATGCCAGGATTGTTTTCAGATGATATACGTAATGCCAAATCGAAACTGGAAAACATAGAAGTGGAAAAGGCGCTGCAATAAGAGCCCGTGCGGAAAGACTGTTAGCCGGGGAGGTGCCCACAAAGCGGTCAATGGCAGATGGAAAGAGACATGCTAAAAAGAAAGAAAGTTATTTTTGATGATTTTTAAATACAAGAGCAGCCTGATATTGAAAAGACTTTTGCACAGCACTACCAGAACCAGTTTGCCTACAAACCGTAGCGGTATGGATTCGAACGGTCCTTCCTAAACTTGTTACCTCGTCTCGATGAGGACATAACAGAAGAATTGGAAAGCGCCATATAAGCCTAACAGAAGCCTAACCGAGACCCGATGGGCTAGGTTCGGCCTTTTATAAAAAGTTTAACACAGTCTTGGCACCCGTCTTGCTCAATGTTTTCAGAGTATCTTTCCACGAAGGGCACCTTCCGGCAACTTTCTCGAAAGCGCCCACGATCCTCATGCCTAAGAGCAACGACACAGAACTGCTCGCTAGAGTTGCGGGTTACAGGCCAATTACCCAAACTAACACTGACTACAAGATATTCATGAAAGAGGTTACAGGCTGTCATAAAGACTATTGTGGGCTTGCATCAAGCATGCGGTATTAGGGGAAGGAGCATCTTTGCTAACATCCACATGGAGCGCAGTATCTTGGAAACATGTGATATACATTTCAGTAAGGTTGCCATGTTGCAAGTAGACTTTGAGAAGGCGTTCGACAAGGTCTGTCATGAAGTCCTTTTCAAGATACTGGAGCACGTAGGAATGGGGAAAACAATTCTAAACGGAATTAAAATGGCCTACCACCAGTGTACGACTAAATTCATTATTAACGGGAACCAGACCTCTCCTGTGGATGTGCGTGCGTCAGGGCGTCAAAGCTGCGCCCTGTCGTCCCTCCTGTTCGAGCTTTACCGTGAACCTTCGCGTACCTAAATCATCCAAAGTCGTCTCGTGCAAGGTTTCGGCCTTGATTCTTGCGAGGTGAAAGGAATGGCTTACGCCGATGATGCTGTCATTTTTTGTAATAACAAAGAGAGTGTTAGTTATGCAGTGAGCATTACGCAAGAATTCTGCGATATGACGGGTAGCGCAGTTAACCTAAAAAGTGTGTCGGGCTGTGGCACGGCGAGTGGCTGGAAACCCCGCATATCTTTAACAGCACTTCTTGGTCAACAGAGCCGGCAACTTATCTCGGGGTACCGTTAGGGAATTACCGAGATAGCTCAAAGTATTGGGCTGAAAGAGCTCAGACAATGCGTACGCATACGGCAAAGTGGGTCGCAGCCTGTCTATCTTTGCCCGCGCAACAGTTTGCAATGTTATCCTTGTCTCAAAACTTTGGTATATCACGCACGCTCTCTCTTGTTCTCGTATAGATGTGCAGAAGTTTCTCCGCATTTTTTGCGGTCTTTGTATGGCAGTCAACTTATGAGAGGATAAGTAGGAGCAACTTGTTTAGGATAGTTCAAGGGGGTGGCCTGTCACTCCCCCATCTTTTTGTGAGACATTGCTTCCCGTTTCTTGTTTTTGAGGGATCAAGTTGACCCGTTCATTCAGACCGTTTTGCAGCATACGGTTGGAAGTGCTCTGCCCAACCTTGTAGTGACGCCCGCGGACGCTACACGGTATTCTGTTAACCTCTTTTTGACAGAAGTTGTTTTTTCTTGTATTTGAATGACGCGTTTTCCTAGAGAATTTTTTTCAACTGTAAATCGTAAAAAATTAATTATCTCATCGATTGTCTGTTCCCTGAGCCGATGTACCACTTCTTGTATAAGGTTGGCTCGGGACATGATGTTCTACGAAGAGTTAAGAGAATGCCAGTGCCAGGAGCTCTCCAGTAAAAACGTGGATGTTAGAGAAAGGTTTGTTTCTACCGTGGAGTTCCGAATGTTCATTAAGTAAAAAACCTGAAAATGTCGAACACGTATTCATCGACTGTTGGGACGCCGTATTTTTTTATTTTTATTATTTTTTTTTTTTTTTTGGGGGGGGGTGTCTTGCAACGCACCGTGAAAAGAGACCTTCCACTTACGGAACGTGGAATTCGCTTCGCTGATGTCAAACCGGATGTTCTGCCATACGATTCTGCCATAGTTGAAGTAGTGGCGAGGACACTGTAATACGATAATCATCCAGGTATCCAAACGGAACGTTCACACGGCAGTGAAATGGCTCATATGAAGCATCTTCCCCTACCCTTTTAAGTGCGAATGTACTTCTTAAGCGAGCCTGAATCGTCCGCCGCCGTAGTCCGCATAGCAACAGCTGCGGGTGCGCGCGCTCCTCGTCTTCCTCCTCGTCTTCCCTAGCAACGGGGGGAGATGGGCGCGCGCTACTCTCCTCCTCCTCTCTCCGCTCAGTGACTGCGGGTGTTGGGCGCCTCCTCATGGCACATACCCACGTGAGGGATTGACCAGGAATCGGGCGTGAGAAGGGCTAATGCACCCGCTTAAAGGAGTACTGACACGAAATTTCAAAGCTGAGATAACTATGTAAAACGCTTCCTTTTAAGTGCGAATGCACTTCTTAAGCGAGCCTGAATCGTCCGCCTGAATCGTCGTAGGCGTGCGCGTCCACTGGGGTAAGCTCGAGACCTTCGACCAAGGGGACGACGACCGAGTCGAGGAAGAAGGAGAAGAGGCGGTGGCTGCGGCCGTCGACGACGGGGACATCGAAACCGTCCCGGCCGACTTCGACTTGGACGACCCGCTGCAGCTGGCGATCGCCCTCAACGCCGTGTCCGAGACCATGTTCTTCAACGAGGAGGGCGACTGCGGGCTGAGGCGAGTCGAACTGGGCAGATCGGACGAAGGAGGAGAAGGAGCGAAGCGACCGCGCGTGTTCCTGGTGAGCGACGACGGCAGCGAGCGGAGGAGCGACTTGGACGCGGCCGACGCCGCGCTCAAGTTGGTCGACCAGTCTCACAGCCTGCACGTGGCTCCGGGCGAGAATCGCGTTCCCATAAGTGCGAATGCAACCGTGCATTCGCACTTACACACTCTCCACCTCGGGGAAGTGCGAGGGAATTTTTTTCCCATGTACCACAACAGGGCCTATTGGCCTCCTCCTAATAAAGTCATCCATTCCATTCTATTCTTTTGAGTTTACACAGCGTATCAAAGAGCAGAATCGATGTTAGACATTCAAATATCAATTCAAAGTATCTGGGAAATTGTTTCGTAGAACACATGTGTAAACTCCGCGAAGTATTTTTGAAACTGGAGTACGATGACGAAGTAATCGCTGTTATAAATGAACTTGCTGAATTAAAAGTTCACAGAACATAACCGCCAGCTAAGAGCATTGCGGCTTTGCATGTGCGCTTTTTCCCCATGCTCAGCACTTACAGCTCATTTTGTTGCAATTGTGTTATAATGCCCAAACCGGCAATAAAAAAAAATGTCGAAAAGGAGCAATCGTATAGACGCTGGCTTCATAACGCGAGGGACCCAGGCTTGATTCCGGCCACCAGAAACGCTTTTAAAGACGATAGTCTTTCTTGGGCTACTTAAACCCAGAAATTTTGGTCTGTCTGTATGTCTGTCTGTCTGTCTGTGTGTCCGACCGTCTGTCCGTCTGTGACTCGATTCAGCCACCCGGCCAAAGTAAAATTGATATTGCGCAATAGTCTTATATACTCACCACTACATGTAAACGTCTAAGCCCGGTTTATATGTTCATACTTGTCAACTTGTTGAACAAGAACAAGACATTACGCAAATATAAGACAGGAAATTAGTACACAAGGGATATTTACAGTGTTCCTTTATTAAAAAATTCATGGATGCTTGGTTTTTCGATAGCAAATGATATTCTACATCTACTGCAGAAAACCGCCGCCTCCTGGCGGCATATGAAAAATCACGCGGCAACAGCAACGAAAGGTTCCACTAGCCAGGTTCCACGTTCTGCTTGAAACGCACGTGGAGCACGGCAACGCGGTTCTATAAACCTTGTAGACGGCCGCCTCCATTCACGCGCGTCTCCGCCGTACTGCAGCGCTGGCATCGAGGAACCCGACCTGTAGCAGTGGAACGTGGTAAATTCAAATCGCCTTGCGCAAACCTTAAGTGTGTTTACCTTGGAATGAGCGCGACGGTACAGGAACAGCATGAGAGGTGAGCGGGAAAGCAAAGGAGTGCATTTCCTTGGCAAATGTGTACAAAGACTATCGTGTTTTGACGACATTTGCAACGAAAGGAGCAGATGCGCGGCCAATTTTTTTCTTTCACTTCGGCGTTTTAGCGTTACAGACGCCGTCAGTTAGAACACTAAAGCTTCGCTTTAAAATAAAATATAATGCTTCCTCACTCCCACACTGAATTTTTATGGGGCGTAATTTTCCCTGCGTGGCCCTGACGCCATGTGTCTGGTATCACGGCTCATGCACACCTATAAGCAGACATCTAAAGAAGGAAATTTTTTGTGCCAATTCGGAAGCTCTGAGAGTCTAACCCACGCTCCTGTTCTTTTCCAAGTTCGCTCCTGTCTTGCGGAGGAAGGCAAGAAGAGAGTGGTGGTGAGGAGCCACCGCTTGAGATAGGAAGGTGACCTCCCAGGGTGAAGTCCTACCTTCTGAAGGGGGAATCATAGCTGACTTCATTAAAGATCGTTCTCGGTAACGAGTAAAAGATCGTTCTCAGTAACCGATCAGTAACGAGCTGTTTTAAAGCGAAGTTTTCTATGTCTCCCTGATGGCGTCCGTGCACGCCGCAAAATTCAGTGCCGGAAAGCCAACTTTCTCTGACGATGATGATGGTCGTGGGTGAGGTGAAGAAAACATTTGGCTGGCGATTACGACACTCCCTAATGCGATGTTTGGACATAACAGCAGTGCGCTGAGGCAGCACTCGCTCGTGGGTTCTCTCGACGGCAGCGATGATGAGCCTCTGCGTCGGCGGCGCGAAGTGCGTCTCAGGAAGGTACCGCGACCCGCGTCTTAGGCAGGGAACGCACACCATCGTCACGCGCACGCCCCCACGTTTTCGCCAGCGTCGCGCGGAGGAGAGTCTCGTGCGGGCACAGCGTATTTCGCACCCTCTCCCCCACCGCACACTTTCGGTGAGCGCTCGCACCGCCACCACGGCGAACCGCCCTCCCCTCACAAATCGCGACACTTTCCTCCTTTGCTTTCTTTCACTATTCGGTCTTGCCATCGTTCACTCGGTTACGACGGCGACGCGGCTCAGCCCAGAGACGGCCGCCAAAGGGCTGCGCCCTGAAAGACCCTGCCTGCCCGTCGTCGGGACCTAACCTGGGTTCCTACCGTTATGGAGCGGGTTTCCCTCCAATTGCGCCATTTCGACACGGTCGAAGCAGTTTGTATTCATATAGGGTTGCATGGACGCGCAGAATTAGAAAAACCATGCACCCTCCCTCTGACGAGGACGATAGTTGGACGCGAATATTTCTTTGTGCGAAATCAAATGGCGAAGGGTCAAAGTAAAAGCCTCTGCGATAACATGTCCAAAATGCGTGCGAGTCAAAGCTCAAAGAATCGAAGTCCGAACCGTCTGTGAGTCGAAGTCCAAACTCAGACAACACCTAAGGAATCCCTCACGAGAAAGCTTCGCGTTCAACCATTGTTGTCATTTGATGATTATTTTTTAATACATAAGCCAGGAGAAAATGTAGCTGGCCCCAGCTGGTTTATGGTTACATTCCCAGCTGAGACCAGCTACCATTTTCTCTTGGGAACCGACTCCAGCCACTTTTTTTTTCGCGTGTAAACTGCCACACACTGAGGAGAAAACGGCACTTTAATATGATTTGAACATACATGCGTGTACTACATGTACGCTGGTACAGACAAACTTTCGGCTGGAGTCGGACATTGATCACACTCTGCGATAAAAAAGGACGTTTCCACTCACTTGAAACTACCCACTCGCCGATTTGGTTCAGTGGCTAAAGCATTGTGCAGCAGGGCACAATGTCTTATCGTCTTATCTGCAAACTCAGCTAAGCTCGTGTGACGAATCTCGACGATCGACATTCGTCCCCACTAAGATACGCCGTGCCGTCGGTACCGGAGTGTCGCTCGCCGTTACCGCCGAAACGTACACCCGCGTTTCCCCCAGAGCCGGGAACACTGATTGGCTACGGCATTTAAAGGGGTCCAATAATAGCGGCGCCGTACTGTTCAATTGATTGATTGACTGTAGGGTTTAACGCGCCGACGCAATGACGCAACGCAGGTGATGAGGCGCGCCGCAGTGGAGGGCTCCGGATTAATTTTGACCACCTGGGGATCTTTAACGTGCGCCGAAATCTCGTACACGCGGGCGTTTTTGCTTTTCGCCTCCGTCAGAAAAGTGGCCGCCGATGCCGGGAATCGAACCCGCGACCTCGTGCTCAGCAGCGCGACGCCGCCGTACGGTTAACGTTCAATGCTTCGTGTGTCATAGAGGCTGCGTCAGAGCCCAAACTTCACGCCAGATGGCGGCAGAGTGGCGACGAGGATCGGTAGGTAAACAAGGGAAGAAAGGAATATATTTCTTGCATGTTTGTGGGGCCCTGCTTTACGCAGAGGTGTTATATTTGGTTTGCGTTGTCATGAAGGTGTACTCTAGCGATTGTGCGGTTGAAATGGCGACCTTCGGAAGCCTATTTAGGGCCCCTTTAGCAACTAGCTCAAAGATGCACGTATGCACAGCCGTGAATTGATCGGCCACCGGCGTCATCAAATATCCATATTAGTAGGGATTTAACTTAAAAGCAGCTTTACCCTCATGGTTTCGTTAGTTTCGTCCGTCCGTCTGCAGCACCACGGGAGGTGCTTAAAGAAGTACTGACACGAAATTTCAAAGCTGAAATACTTCTCTTCATTTGTATATGGAAGTACCTCCCAGGAAGTTCTAAGAGTAACCACTCAGCATAATATTGTAAATCAATTTTAATCTTTGCATGCACGAGAAAGCTCAGAACGAAATGTCAACGTGTGCGGGAAAAATGTATATGTGCGGGAAAAACAAAGACTCCGTCCAGATTTCCACGCACGTCAGAAATCCCCAGGTGGTTTAAATTGTTTTGACAGCCTGCTATCTACGGTGTGCCTCATAGCACAGGAGTAGATTTGTGGTATTAAACACTCCAATAACCCGCCGCGGTGGCTCAGTGGCTAAGGCGTTGCGCTGCTGAGCACGAGGTCGCGGGTTCGATTCCCGGCCGCGGCGGCCGCTTTTCTGATGGAGGCGAAAAGCGAAAACGCCCGTGTGCACGAGATTTCGGCGCACGATAAAGATCCCCAGGTGGTCAAAATTAATCCGGAGCCCTCCACTACGGCGCGCCTCATCGCCTGCGTTGCGTCGGCGCGTTAAACCCCACAATCAATCAATCAATAAACACACCAATATTTTTGGAAGTGCGTTTCTACGGGAAAACAAAAAAAAAAGACATGATCCTCCACTTGGTCTTAAATTATTCTGCGCCGAGTTCCCACACAAATTTCTGCTCTCTTTGCTATATTCAGCCATCAAATCAGCAAAACATCAAAAGGCTGCGCCATGGGCCTCGCCCCGAACTGCCGACGTCAGGGCTCCCGCGACGTAGCCAAAGCGATGGCTGCTGTTCGCACGCTGCCCCGCCTTGGGTATCGCGTCACTGTTTTGGGACTAACGTCATGCTGCCAAGGTGCGCGCGACCTAAAGTCCCTTGATCGGCGCTTACTAAAAGCAGATGAAGGGACTTTAGTGCGACCGTACGACCACAGCCGGTCTGAACGCGAGCGCCTCCGAGGCGCGCGCGCGTCCCGACATCTAGACCGGCCGTGGTGTGAGAAGAACAGTGACGTCAAGAGTGCCGTTCCGTCGTGGCGACCACCTCGGTGTCCGTGTCGTTGAAACCGAAACGGACACGAGTAAACGAGGCTTTGAATAATTATTTATGCTGCGGTCGACCATCTAATGATTACTGGGCTGGTAGGCACTAAAATAAGTAACACAAAAAGTTTGTGTCAGTACTCCTTTAAGGCAGGTCTTTGGAGGAGACGAAGAGGCGCCTTTACGGGGAATCGCTTTATTCAAATGTCTAAAAAAATCTTTTTCTGCTGGACACCCCGCCCAACCAAACTATCTTTCTTAATGGGGCACTAACTTCTTCCGGAATTTCCAAATCGAAAGCGGCGCATCAGTCCTTTTTGTGTGTGGGTCACTGTGTTTATTTTGTGTGTCATTCGCCCAACTCTTGAACATGGTAACACGTTGAAATACCGATCGACGAAACATTATGCAAATAGAACAGGAACACACGGATAGTAAGTAGATTGAGAGGAACTGCATGCTCTCGCAGCTTGATCGACTAAGTCCCTTCTACAAGCCATATAAATTATGGGGTTTACGCATCGATCTTCCCTAGCTGTGCTATGAGGCGCGCGGTAGTGGAGGTCTCCGGATTAGCTTATATTTGGGGATCTTTAACGTGCGCCGAAATCTCAACCCACAAAAGTTGTCAGTTTCCGCCTCCCTCTGAAAAGCGGCCACTGGGACCGGGTACGAACCCACGTCCTTGGGCTCAGCAGCGCAGCGCCTTAGTCACTGAGCCGACCCGCCGCGGTGGCTCAGTGGCTAAGGCGTTGCGCTGCTGAGCACGAGGTCGCGGGTTCAATTCCCGGCTGCGGCGGCCGCTTTCCTGATGGAGGCGAAAAGCAAAAACGCCCGTGTGTACGAGATTTCGGCGCCCGTTAAAGATCCCCAGGCGGTCAGAATTATTCCGGAGCCCTCCACTACGGCGCGCCTCATCGCCTCGGTTGCGTCGGCGCGTTAAACACTAGAATCAATCAAAACGAAGATTTCACTTACGTCATATCTGTCACGGAAGCGACGCCAATACAACGAAGCAAGTGGCCTGTAAAGGGTGCACCCCTGCACACAGGGTCTTTTTGCGGGGAAACAACCTTTAGTACTAAAGAGTACGTTATACTTCGAGGTGTTCGTTTTCGGGTTTTATATTTTAACACCAGTGTTTTATGCCGGGATACACCATGATTTAGTATTTAATTTAGTATTGTACTTTTTGCGCGGTTTGTTAAAAAATACACATTTTTTTTTCATGGGAAGCAAAAACTTTTGTAAACTCTCGTGCATGCCTGATTACTGCACGATTTTACGGTACGAGCGCTGTTGGTTCTGGAGCTGTATACGTTGAGTGAGTAACACTTTCAGGCACAATTGAAATAATAAGGAACTTCTGTGCGAGCCCAACAACCACGAAACCATGGAAGGAAGTGGAGCTCCGCTGTACTCTTATGTGGCAAGTCATCTCAATTGACATTGCATCACGCGTCGGCCAAGCGGCCAAGCCACAAGCCAAGTCAAGCATTTGTTGTTTGTATTGATTTTTGGTAGCTTGCGTTGTCGTTGCGGTCGCTTTCCCGTGCACCGTGCAGGCTTCGAAGTAGTGCTTGCATTTTGATCTTCTGATCCCTATTAAAACAAATGGCTTCCGGAGATAACGACATTGTGTACAAAGTCTCCGAGGTGAGCCTTTTCAAAAGCGCACATGCCGCTTTGGGGGATATGCCGCTCGAGGGAAATGTGTCGTAAAGTTTGCTTGGCTGATTTTTTGCGCGTGCAGCGAAGTTGTCACGATTGATGTTGCTTTTTATTGCAGGATGATAAAAGCGACGATCTGCTCGACGATGAGACGCTCATAAAGGCATACAATCGGGCGGTTACCACAACTGAGGTGCGTTCTCCACACTGCTTCGGAAAGCCGGTGAAAAGAGCTTTTTGAGCGCCTGTATATGACAATGCGTGCATTTCTTTGCAGAATGATATCAGCTCAATCAAACACCCACCGGCTTCTGGAACGGGTTCGCACAAAAAGCAGAAAAATAAGGGAACCAAGAAGAGCGACGGGCACCATAACCAGCAAAAAACTCGGGTTTGTGTATCGTGCTGCATTCCGCTGTCCATGCTTAGACGAACTCACGACTTAAGTGAAATCCTACCTGAATGGCTATACGCACGACTTAATTTCCGCAATATGAACTTTGTTTTTATGCACGCTGGGTCGACAGCGAGCTGGAACATACGACCCCAGCTTCTCAAAATACCGTGTGTGAGGGAAATCGAGTGATTGCCTTGGAAGAGAGAGTGCCTGAAGCGCAGAGCAGTGCTTTGTGTTCCCTGTGCCGATATCCGTCTAAAACTTGCTAGCCTGCTCCAGCTAAGAAAATTAATGCGCAGAAATATAACAAAGTTAGTGATTACCTTTAAAAAAGCGAGTCTTTGCAAAAAAGAACAAGAAAGCCCAGTTGAATGGGCCTCTGTACAAAAGTTGGACGTGTAACGTTGACACCATGAAGGCAAACGGACACTTCCTAACTGATGCTGAAGGGTATGTGTGGTTGGGCGCACAGGGAAGACTAGATCTAATGAAGCCACCTGGAAACGTGAATTATTTCATTAAATTGAGAACTTCATAAAATCAGTACTGTCATTTAACAACCAGTTGATTCTGTAAATTCGGTGTCTAAGGGGAAACGCATCCCAGCAGTTACCATGACAGCGTCATTGCGGCGGCCTAGTCGCTGCCTGGCTAGAGTAAGGAATGCGCTGAAAGTCTGCGGTCAGAATAATAATAAAATGGTAAGGTTTTTTTTTTGGGGGGGGGGGGGGGGATGAATTTATTTCCTGGTGAAAAGCCCTGTGACTTTTGTCTGCGTGCACTTAGCATTGGGCGGACACATTTTTCGCAGCATGGAAGCGTGTTCAATGTGTCCTTGGTTCCTTCTTGAACCCCATAAGCACCTGGGCAAGTCATTAGAGTCCTGCAACTGGCCTGCAGCAGGCAGGGGAGCCTCCGTCGTCATCCTCGTCACCTTGTAGAACTCCGTAAAAACAAAACTAAATGCCTCGTCTTTTTTTTTTTTTTTTTTTTCCCCGATGTGGTGCAATAATTCTGAAGTTGCTTCCTTTTTAAATGTGTCTGTTTCTCAAAACATCTAGTTAAGTCAGGAATGACGCTGAATCTATTTTGTTAGTTTGAGTTCATAAAAGCATTGAGCCATATACAGTCAAACCCGTTTATAGCGAACTGCAATATGCACCGCGATTAGTTCGATATAGCCGAACCCGCCTATAACGAGCTTATTGTTACGAGTTCGCAATCCGCGGGAGCCCCCCCCTCACCAACTCCGCCATCCGCGTATGCAGAAACGGACAGTACAGTAGCCATTACCATACCAAAATAATCCATTTATTGCAAGTAATAAAGCTACTTTCCGCCTTAACTACCCACGTTGTAAAAAAAAAGCGGCGATTTTTGTTTTCACTTTCGTTTTGGCGGCTTCAACTAGTATAGCATTCTCTACACGAAACATTGTTCGCACCAGTTCGAGTCCATGTCCTCAAAAATCTAAGAAGCATTGGCGGAGCACATCGACTGCCGAAAGCGCTTCATTATAAGCGTTGAACGGATTTCACTCGCGACATCATCGGGAACGTTGGCGAGCTCTTCCCACAGTTCACCGATGCTCCTGTCTTGGTCCGGACTCGCTGACAGGGCGGGTTCCGTCGCGAGTCCCGTGCGTCAGAAACAGTTACGGAAAGTATTGGGCGTCACGTCGCTCCGTGCGAGGCGCAATGTCTCAGTCGCGGCTCTTGCTCCGTGGTCGCGGCCAATCCACATCTCAATCGCCGCTCCGAGATCATGCATTTCGGCGCCCAGAGTTCGATATATCGGATGTGAACTTCGTTATAAGGAATATGTTTCCCATGTATTTCCGTAACTGAAATATTTTTGTTCGATATATAGCATAATTCGCTCTATCCGGGTTCGTTATAGCCGGGTTTGACTGTAGGCACCTGTGAGGGGATCCGACTTTGTTCGTTAGATCAAGCTTTACTGAATAGCCATCGCTGGCAGGATGCAAGATGTTGTGCATATAGCATTAGTGTAGACAGAAATACCATATTAGACTACACAGCTTTTATTGTGGGCTACAAGCACATATTGTGAGCAAAGTTCTGTTTCGTATGCTTCTACAGAGTTAGCCATGGCAGTTGTGATTTTGATGCTTCGAATATCTGGCGGCACATTAAAATTGCTCTGCTCTCTAAAGTGTTATTCCAAACTTTAAAGCTTTCAACATTTTTTCTCCCACAAGTGCGTGTGAATCACTGTACAGAGATCTGTAAACTTGCATCAATAGAGAGTTTTAATTTGGCGTTTTTACGTCCGCTCCGCTTCGGGTAGCAACGCTAAGCTGCAGTGGAGCGACGAGCGATTTTCTCGTTTTAGTTACGCGTAATGCGCAGCGGAACGGACCTTTCGGACTAGCAGCGCCGTCTGGCCAAGTTTGGCATAATGAAACAGAGCCGAAAAACATTTCGCCACTTTAACAAAGTAAAACCAGTACGTATAGCTTATTTGTTTATTAAGTATTGACACGTGCAATTGTATTGCGTTACTAGTCAATTGCAATGGATGAAAATAAATTTTCAACTTGATGATAGCCATGCAATAGCCAATAAAGTTGCGTTCCAGATACATTTGAATCCCTCTCAGCGGCAACCATCCAATGTGGCGTTTTGTTACAGTGAACTAGAATAGTTCTTTGTAGTTTTCAAATGGGTGGGCAGTCGCCACTTCTCGCAGCGAGAAAAAGCCCTCGTCGATGCAGAACCCTTTTCGTGGTTTGCGCGTCAAACAACAGCCTGAAGCCGCGGCGCTCGTCGCAGGCGTGGCAGCCATCTTAGAATAAGCAAAGTCGTCCAAGGGCGCGAGAGGGCGCCCGCATCGCCCTGCCACGCTAGCGGAGAGGGCCGCGACGGTCCGCTCAGGCTGTGTTTTAGTGACCCGTGCTTCTCACTCCGCTAGCCCGCTTAGCCGCCAAGGAGAGCACATGCGCAGTCACACTCCCGCTCCGCTTAGCTGCTGAGCGGAGTGTAAAAACTCCAAACTAAAACTCTCTAATGACACCCAGCACTGTGCTGATAGTGTCCCTTTAGTTTCTTTGTTAAAACTCGCGTAGCTCACGGGGAAAATAGAATAACCTTTTCTTGCAGGCACCCACTTAACACTATTGTGACCGGGGAAAAATTGGTTGTTTTTGGGTAGTCGAATAGATATTTTTTCCTGCAACAGAAAATGATTGTTGCTAAAGTGTAAGTTATGAAATAATGCAGGAAGGATAGGGCTTTTCAACAGTGTTAATTTCAAACGACAGTGTTAATTTCAAACGACGAATTTCATCAAAACAAAAAAGTAACAAAAAGAAAACGAAATAATGAGAAGATCAATGCTGTTTTGCACAGGGCAGACAAAATGAAGTATGCACTTTGAATACAAGGCCCGTATAGAATAATACTCTAAGTACAAAAGGTGTCGTACAAAAATACAAGCACTAGTGCCTATCATGCCACCGCGTGCAGCAGTTTCTCAACGCGGTGAAACAAAGGCTGTCCCCACTGTACCGCCAGTGCCAAGTGATCCCGCCTGAACAAAGCGGACACCCTGCAGATAAGGACTGCGACCTTTAGAACAGGCCGGATATTTTTACATCAATGTGCGGGGGGAGGCCATAGAACTGGCCGAGGAGAAAGCGAAAGTTACCGGCACCTGCTGACATTCCTAAACGGTTTGAAACGCTTTCGCCGTCTGTACTGAAGTCAGACGAATCAAAGTTATCTGACGTGTCTGTGCTGTTACCATCATCCCGAGATTACAGCTCAGATTCATCGGAATCTGTCAAAATTCGCCGTTCCTGTAGAGCGTCGGCAAGCGGCATCAACGCCGCAACCTAAACCACGTGCACCCGACAGTGACGGAGCTTTAAATATCCCCCCTGCGGTGGAGAAAAGAAACTTGAAGGCAAAACTGATGAAATACTACCTCTTTTACCCTTTGGATGGCGTTAGCTGTCAAGGAGCGCAGGGCGCCAAAATTTGAATTTGTATTCATCGATAACATAGTATCAGTGGGAATAGGCGCAGTCACGAAAGTGTTAAGCTTTATAAGGTACGACACAATTGAAATGGACTAATGCCTAAAATAGCTCCTTGGGGTTGTCCTTGCCTCGTGTTCTGTTTATAGTGCTAGCAAACCTTTAGTACCATTCAACACAGCTCACATTTGCAGCATTTCACCTGCCTACCTTTGTGTCTAGCCTCAACCCAGTCATCCTAATTAATCGCAAACCTGCCAAATGCACGCACAAATACGGACTAATTGTTTTACTTTTTCTTAATGCTCACTGTTCTTGGCATTCCAGGAGTGGAAGGTAGGCGATTTCTGCCGCTGTGTCTACTCGGTCGACGGGCTCTGCTATGAAGCCAAGGTGAAGTCGGTGGATCACGACACGTGCGTCATTCGCTACATTGGTTATGGGAATGAAGAGGAGGTGTACCTCTCGGAACTGCTTCCGTCCGAGGGAAAGGTGGCACGCCAGCGGCAGACGGACCAAGCAAAGCGGGAGAACGTGAGTTGTAGATCTGCATGGCACAGAAAAACTTCCTACTTCACAGATACATTCACGTAGCGCAACCCACTCGATAAATGCATTTTCTGCTGCTTCTTCTTCCTGCTGGTCTTTTATCCACAGTTTTATTGTAGCTTCAATGGGTACAAATTTTCTTCTTGTACGTGTTTTCCATGCGTGTGTCTTTATTTTTCAAGTTCCCTTGAAAATTTGCTGTACTTGGTGACAACTTAAGAACGGCACCGGAAGTTGCCGCTGTCCCTTATCACCGTAGCCGAATGTTTCTCCGCGTGGCGCAAGTAGGGCGTTACTGGGAATATTTTGAACATGGCATGAGCCGTTCCCGTGATTTTTTAGACTTAATATGCTTATAAACGACTCTAGTGACGACAAACAAACTGCGTGAGACAAGGCAGACGATATCACGCATTCATAGCGAACCCCTTTCAAAACGCGCGCGCACTGACGTCACGGGTCCGGCGCTTTGGCGGAGTGATACACTACATGAGGTGGTGCCGTTCTTGAGTTGTAACCGAGTATAGTCAGGTTCTGTTGTGCTTCGGGACATCGAATGGCTGGGGTGAGACAGCTGCGCATATTGCACAGTTCTGATACAAATTCGTTGCCGTGCACCAAGCTGCCCCAAAACAGCCTGAAAAGCAAGAATTTTGATGCTCACTTCAGTTTCAATGGGTAGAAATGCCCACTTGACAACATGATTTTTCAAGCAGCCCCAAGGTGGTGCTGTTTTTAGCGGTTTGAATGATAGAGCAAACAATAAAAAATGTGGGTATCATAGCAAAAACATTTTTTTTTTGAAAGTCACATATTGGGATTGCACGTTTTATATTTTTTACATTTCCAGTGTTTCCTCAATCAAAACCATTGCAAAGTGCCATAGGAAAATACTTATGTCAGCTGAGGTGACCAAATATTTGGCAAGTTGATGAAAAAACGGCAACTTTCAGAGCGGAGGCGAAAAGCATGAACGTCCGTGTGTCCGAGATTTTGCATACGTTAGAGATCCCCAGGTGGTCAAAATTAATCCAAAGCCCTCCACTACCTACAGCGCTCTTCATCGCCTGTGTAGTGTCAGTGCGCTAAACTCCATAATCAATCAACCAACGACACCACCAGCCCTGCCATCTTGGTATGGGTAGATTGGCCGAGCCGTCGTCTTCCACATTCCAGTAGCCTTTTTATTGTCTGTCACAAACGCGTGAATGACAGAAAAATAAAATGGCAGCATCTCCACTCCGTGGATGATGGTGAGGGTGCGGAGTACGGGGACTCGAAATGGGATCCAAGTTGTGCCCCGAGTGACATCCATTTTGCGCCCCGACCTTGATTCGATTTGAGCCGTGAGTTGCACCTTGATTATTCCCTAAATGAAACTGCAACTCACGGCTCAAATCAAATTTCGCTTGATTTTCGCTTGACGGTGGTGTGCGCACGAATGGACGCGGATGGATATTGGAAGGTCCTAAGGTACTCCGCACCGTTACAGGCGAGGGAGTAAGCCGTTTGACTCTCGGGTACTAACTCAAGGTCGTAGCCCAATGGGTAAGACAACTGACACTAACTCTGTCTGGTCTACCAGACACAGGCTCGAATCCTGCCGGTGCCTGTGTGATTTTTTTGTGATTGTAAAGGCTATGTGCACAAACGCGGACGGACATTGTGCTGTCCTAAGGTACTCCGCACCTAAAAAAGAGGAGAAGGGGAAGAATAGCTTCTAGAGCAGGCTTTGTTCTCTGGCCTGTTTTGCTGAAACAGCCTTCCCAATCGCTGGGTGAAGCGGCTGCTGAGTAGTTGAGGCGCTTAGCACATGTCATCGATCTTTTCCCTAATTTAGATTACGCGGGAGGCGGAGTTTCCGTTCAGTCGTTTTATCTGTTGCAGTACTCAACAGTGACATTATCGGGGTGATAATGCTTGAGAAATTGTGCCAGATTATGGGAAATTGCACATCTCGAAAGAGGGAGCTCATAAAAAAGTTAAAGCCGTTCCACTCAACGGGAAAGCTGTTGGATGTGCAGAGCATTGATTCGCCATAATGAGCTGCAGCGCCGTTATCCGCTCACTGCTACCGCCCAATGCAGTTCAAATTTCCCGCCTCCCCAGTGCTCGCGCGCCCCCTGCCTGAAACAGTGCCAGCAAGAGTTTGGTTCTTTTTGTGCTTTTCCTCCTGCACGTGCCGCCATTGCACCACCACTTTTTTCAGCAGTTTCACTCCTGAATGACCCATTGATCTACTTGCCTTTCACCTGATGCAATATGCCATGAGTGGGGAGTTTGAAGTGTAGCAAAAATTACCCATTACACCCCTCATGATTACCTTTTCTTTTCCACTTTGAGCCTCCATTGTCTGGTTGTACCGCTTTGGTCATATCTGTTAATGACAGCATGGTCTAGTGAAGTGAAACGATAAAAATTATGTTGTGCTGGACATACTTTTCTCTCTGTGCTGTTATCTAGCAAGGACTTGCTCAGGCTCTGATTACAGAGAGGTATTTGTGGCTTTGTCACTGTATTTCATCCCTCCACCGAGTTGATGGCCTTCCTCTTCTTCTAGACCCATCTCCTGGCATCCACCCTGTTACCCTAATTTTCCACCGGTTGTCGGTTCGTCTCACTACATGGCCAGCCCAAGTCCATTTCTTTTTCTTTGTTTGTGCTATGATATCTTCTACTCTAGTTTGTTCTCTGATACAGGTAGTTCGCTTCCTGTTCCTGAGTGTTATTCCTAACATTATTCTTTCCATGGTCTGTTAAGCTGACCTCAGCTTGCTGTCTAGCTGTTAAGTAAGGTAAACTGTGGGCTCGAGTAGCGCAAGACAGGAGCGGTTGGAAGTCAATGGGAGAGGCCTTCATCCTGCAGTGGACCTGAGTAGGCTGATGATGATGATGATGATGACGATGATGATGAAGGTGATGTATGGCACTTTACGATAATGTGATTCCAGGCGGAATCAGGACATTGCCGTACATGAATCAGAAAATTACAGCAAAAGGGATGATTAGTGCAATCGCCTACGCTTAAAAAAGAAATGCCAGTGGTCTCCACTGTCGTAGACTCATCATATTGCCACAGCTTGAGTCAACGTTTGGAGGAAAAAGTAGGCAGAAAAAAAAAGATGCACATCGATTCCTGATTAATTGATGGTTCAGCAAAGCTGAAAAGTTTATTCTGCTAGCAGATAGGCTGTGACATTTATACTGCCTTGCAGTATCAATCGTCCTGCTGAGGTAGCGTGGTCAGTTGTGTTGACTGAGGTCATTCTGAGGTAAATGCACTGATGAAAAAATTTTAAGACAGTGGTCTTGTGGATGTTTTCAATTTGTTTATCAAAGGAACATCCATTTTTCTCTCGACTATGCAGTAACAGTGGGTGAATTAAACCGGCTTACATTACTGCTTACGTGCAATGCAGTCCAGGACATGCCCACATCTTATCAATGCAGGGGTGAGACAGCTGCGCATATTGCGCACTTTTGATACAAATCTGTTTTCCTGCGCCAGGCTGCTCCAAAAGCTTGAAAATTGCAAAAATTGCGCCAAACTGCTCCAAAACAGTCTGAGAGCCAAGGATTTTAACCCTGCCGCCAGTTTCAGTGGGGGAAAATGCTTACTGATGGCATAATTTTCCATCACCCTCAAGGTGATGCTGTTTGCAAAGGTTTGATTGATTGATCATACAATAAAACACCCGCATAAAATTGTCCCCAAGATAGTTTTTTCGAAGGTCACCATGTTGGGTTGCACGTTATATTCTGTGAGTTTTTTTAAGTTTTCCCATGAAAAACAATGGCAAAGTCCTGTAGAACAAATACGTATGTTTACTCAGGCGACAAACTACTGGTGAAAATTGATGAAAAGACGGCAATTTTTGGAGCGCCGTATATCTCCAGAACGACATTACTGGGCGCCACCATCTTGGTGTGGTGAATATTGGAAAACATGGCCGTCGGGCGAAGCATTGGCTCGTGGTTCAGGCAGAGTGCTCTTCGCCGATTTCTACTGTGGTTTTTGGTTATGGGGGTGGCTGGGTTTTCATTTAGTCATTTGATCCGTTGACTGAAGTTACGTGACTCGAATTCACGTTGTTCATCAAAAACAACGTGAATTCGCCGTGTTTCGGCCTCGAGTGAGGGGCGCGGTGCGTGCTTGAAGTGAAATTTCGGACTCATTGCGGTGTTATAATAAAACGCTGAGTTATTGCTGCCTTTGACAGCGAGCTTGCGAGTGGCGGAAATGGGACGATCGACACTACAGAAGTGGCGGCGCAGGCTACATCGCCGCAAAATGTTCAAGCAGTGGCCGATAGCGGGACGGGCTATTATTGCACGCTAGTAATAATGGTTTATCTATCTGAAGTGAAATTTAATGCCAAGAGGGAGGTGGCTAAACATACCAACGTTATTCAAATTGCGAGCGTAGTGAATGCGCACCTTGGGGATTAAAATGGGAGGGCTGGTGGGGTGCGAAGATTGTCACCTCGCTTTGCGCAACTTTTGCCATGCCTCTACAATTGTGTGTAAAGCCGAGTCTGGGATTACAAAAATAATTTCAGTGTTCACATGATAATGAAAATGCCTTACGATTGCTTAGTTTTTCGATTCGATGTTTTCAACGGCACTCCATGCTATCTATGCATAGAGCCTAAGAATTTATAAATGGCTTGTAAAAAGGTAGTGCAGTTCGTGCCTTGTGATACTCTAGTAGAAAAAACCTCATTGAAAGGCGGTCTCTATGTTATGTACGTTCAAAACCCATTACAAAGTGCACTCCCCCCCGAGTTGCCAAAAATTTTATTTTTAGGCTCCTAAGGTGACGTAATAAATGTCTGCTCCAAATCAAAGTTCTTCTGCTCCAAAATCGAGATTTCGCTTTTTCAAAAACTGCTCCCAAATCTGATTCAGCTGCCTCACCCCTGTCAATGTTAAAGGGTCGATAAGTCTTAGAGTACATAGCAACTAAATGTTTCTACTCAAACAATTGGTGTTTTTAATCAATGGCGTTTTATTGCGGTGCCTCCATCACAGCAGCTTCCCGTGGCATAGTAGATTTTTTGGGTGGTGATGCAGGTGAAGCAAATGGCTTGGATTTGAATTTGACAATTGAACCAGGCTGTCTTATTGAACCAGGACCAGGCTGTCTTAAGCAAGCTGTCCACCTAATATGCCAAGGAATGCCCTCTGCAAAAAGCATGACAGCTCGCAGCTGACCACATTAGTCTGTTTGCTTGCAGACTTCAGCAATCTGGGTGAGGAACACAAGCTCTAGGAACATAGGTGTCACGTGTATGCTCTCCGCAGTCCAAAGTCCAGTTCTAAGAAACTGTGTGAATTCACTCGAATGGTTTATTTTGTGATGTACTGGATCACTTGAAGTTCAAGCAGCAGACTGTGTATTACAATAAGCATTGTCACGGATATGTGTGCTCATCTGCATACATCGTAGAAAAATTATGCTCACCTCTGTTTCAGCTATCTTGTAAGCTGTGTTACACAGAAACTTTACACAAACACTACACTTGCTGTCATGTGCACCTAATATGTAGGGTGGTGCGACAATAATTGGAACACTTTAAAATTTTTTCCTGAGCGAACCGCCGCTCGTTTTGCGCTCAAACTTCACACGAAGGTCGCATTTCGTGGTCTATTTTGTTTGACACCGGGAACGACGACGGTGCTTACCTGTTTATTTTGAAAATAAATGAAAATGATTTTCACCTATGGGAAAATGGTGGCCGGTTGTGGGGATCCTGACGCCCAAGCCATTGCGCGATCACTGGGATTGTGGCGTTGCGCGCCGCTTTTCCCCGCTCTCCCCGAAATGCCGGCTCGTCTCGGCGCCACTGTGCACAGCCGAGCCGTCTTAAACTCCTGCCTGAGGTGAAGGCTGCAGCGACGTTTCCGGCTATAAAACACTGTCACGCAGCGCGCGCTCCGCCCTGGTAGCGGAGCTAACCTCACCTCATTGGTCCATTCGAACGATGCCCGAACCCGACTCTCGCCGGGACGCGAACGCGCGCCCTGCGCGGGGGTCCGTTCGGAGGGACGCTTCCAGGACGCCGAAGGCGTTGGCCGAAGGTATGTGACGCTTTCTTTACCAGCCGGCTGCAACTCTGTTGCGCCGGCGAAAGCCTACCAGCCCTTCCGGCTGCGGCCCGTGCCTAAGGCTGCTCCTGTTGCCCCTACGCTTGCATATAGTAAGCCCGTACCTAACACTTGACGATCACGCCGTGCGGTACGCACCTGTGAGCGAATGGGCCCCGTCTCCCTCGCTGCTGCGAGCCGATCTGGCCAGCACGGCGATGCGCGCGCGCACAACGTGCGCGCACCCCGGAATTTGCCCTGACAGAAGAGCCCACTGGCTCTGCGCCGACGAAACGCGCGCACTTGCGCGTGGCGCCCCATCGCCCCTTTCACCTAACGGGAAGTACGTACCTGTACTGTAAATTATGTAATTGGGACTGTAAAATATGTGACTAGAACGTTAGTATAAAATAAACGTCTTCCCTCCGTACCCGGGGCATATTCCTTTGTCGCCCCCTTCTCCACCTGCCCAACAGAGGCGGTGTTAAGTTGGCGCAACGGCGTTTCAGTATCGTGAGTGGGCTCAACTAGCTCGAACCCACGGTGGTTCCTCGCAGTGTGCATGAATGCCTGCCTTGTGCAATGCTAGGGTTATGCATATTGTGAGGTAGAGAGACCACACGGTTTAGATGTGGGAGCCAGTGCAAGGCGATCTTGGAACGACGGCACCACCTGCGGTACGAAGACCAAAACGGACAATGGGGATTCACAGTAGGAAGGAGCCAAATGAGGTTGCAGACGATCAGAAAATCTCTTTCGTCCCTAGTTTACAATGATCACAAATGCTAGCATAACAGCCGATACCAATCGCAATAAAATATTCCCACAGTTCATCGTTGCCAATAATTTGTTTCCTCACCTGCCATCGCATTTTCTGCAGAGCTCTTTGACGTAACTCTGATCTTCTGATCGTCTGCTGCCCCATTTCGCTCCTTCCTTCCTTGGAAGGAGCGTGAATACCCATTGTCTGTTTCGCTCTGCATACCCCAGGTGGCACCGTTGTTCCAAGATCAGCTTGCACTGGTTCGCACGTCCGAATCGGCCACCGTTTTCCCATGGGCAAAAATCGTTTTTATTTATTTTCAGAATAAACAGGTAAGTACCGTCATTGTTCCCCGTGTGAAACAAAATATACCACAAAATGTGACCTCATGTGAAGTTTGAGTGTGAACAGAGGGGCGGTTCGGTCAGGAAAAAAGTTCAAAGTGTTCCAGTTATCGTCGTACCATCCTGTACAGACAATGCACGTGAAGGCCTTGAGAAGGCTTTCAAAACGTCCATGTAGCGCTGATAGTATTCATACAAGGATTAACTACTGATTTGGCAGAGTACAATAATGGCATTTTTTCGTTCTGTCTGTCATTGTGGTCACCTTGATACCATTGCGCTTCTAGCATTACGTAGGGCAGTGGAGTTGAAGGTGAGCCGTGCTGTCCTCTTCTGTTTGCTACTCTGATTCGCGCGTGTAATGGCTTTGTGCAAACGGACTGTCTGCATTCGGGCTATGACGTCATGAATTCGGGCTGGCACCTTTGTTGTGTGAATTCTGATGGCTATAGATTCACATTTTTGGACTGCTATTTCGGCTTAATGTGAAAGATCATGTGCACTCATCTTGTTCTCGTAAAGTTAATTTCACGACCACTATTAATCGTGCATTTATTCCCATCATGTGCACCTTTCTCGCCAACAATAATTAGGAGCGAATTTCCCCTTTTCCTTCTTTGCTCTATTGCAGTTTCCATAGATGGAAGGAAACATGTTATAGCGTAACCTGCTTTTAGTGAACAAGTCACACACATTGAAGCATGCATAATCTGTTGAATGGTGTGCTAAAATAAAACAAATGTGACATTCCGCATGACGATGTAATGGTCTTGACTTTCTTTCTCTCTGTGGCAGGCTCAAGGGTCCCCGACACCTCCAAGTGAGGACGACCATGGTGCCTCTGCTACCCACGGTCACCGCACGCATGACGGCTACTCTCAGTCTCATGTGGGTATCCCCGAGAATTTGTTGTTTGCATGATATTTAGAAAAACTGTTTTTGAGTTATTGCACAGATACTCACGTTGTCAGCCGTTGCACAGGAAGCCTGGATGCCTTGAACTTGTGAATGGTTAAAGGGTAGTACAGTCACACCCCGCAGTAACAAAATCCTGCGAGTACGAAATTCCTGCGGCAATGAAATATTTTCGGTTCCCCAGCGAACGTCTATAAAAGCCCATGTATCCATTTCTCACGCCAATGAAATGTTTTTGGAAAGCGATCCCGCATTAACGAAATTCGCTGCAAGTCCGGTCGGCATTTTATTTACCCATTTGAGGCTAACAGTGTCCGAAAAGTGCTCAAATGCATTTTTTCTGGACACAAAGTGCGTAACCTTCTGCACCATTGTGCTTGCAGCGTGCCGCCATATTTGTTTACATAAAAGATTGTGCAATAGGCACTCTATGCAACAGGCGGCCATGGAGGCAGCCTCGCAGCAACACCACCAGGGGGCAACACATGGTCACTCATGGCACGTCTTTGGCTTGGGCTACGCTAGCCGGCTACTGCTGAATAGCACACGTGCATGTGTTGGGTTCGTTGTGTGTGTGGAAATTGGCGAAAGAATTTCATACTAATATATACTAAAGAGGAAATCTGGTGTCACTGTCTAGGCGAGCCGTGCTTCAGCAAGCGTTCCGTCATGTACCGGGCAGGCACGTTGCACTTGTCCTTGGCATGGCTCATGAACAGGCTGCAAAGTTGCCTCTGGCTGCAAAAAAGCAACAATATTACTGTAGAAGATTAATCAAATTTGTGAAGCTTCAAAAACAGTTATTTGTCAGGGAGTATATAGAAGCTTCATGCAGGGTGAACAAAAAAAAGGAAAAAGAAAATCCCGGGCCCTCTTTATTAACGTGAGGAGGGGAGAAGCATGCAATGTATAAGCGCATTCAAAGATTGAAAGCCTCTCTCTTGCCGGTGGGAGGAGCAATGGTGCGCTTGCAGAGGCGGTGGCGCCCTCTGTTGCGTTGAACCGGATTTAAGCAGTTAAATGAGACACACTGGTCGTAAGTTGTCTCGTCACACGCCTTAGCATGCTAAGAAGTATGCTTTACAGGAGAAAACGTGACATTTTAAACCAGTTTTGAGACGGAATTTAAGGGGACATGCTCCTCGAAACAACTTTTTTGTTTTTAATAACGAAGTTAGGAGGCTGAAATTTTCACAGCTTGTAAAGATTGAGCTCCTCTTATCATATATGCAATCAGACTTCAAATATCTGCTCCGGATGAAATTTCACACAGCATGACTTGCAGAAAAATATCTTTTTGTGCACACTTTTTTTATTGTAAAAATTTTTACTGAAACTTTTAAAATAGCTTTAGTGGCTCCTTATGAACTACAGAGTGCCGTAATCTACCTGAAACAGCCTTATACAGTCTACACCTGTTACAACGGACCTTCTTAATCCGGAAAAAAATGTCCGCTGTAGCCGAAGTAGGCAGTATCCGGCGAGGGGGGTGGGGGGTGTATGAGCTCTAATGTAGGTACTTTGACCGATATTGCATGTACATAGTACATACTCTTTGTTCTTTCTACACGCCTGCAGCACCTCTGCACAGTGTTCGCACGAGGGCAAAGAATCGCGTAAACACCGTTTCTAAAGCTTAGCACCGGCAGTTGGAAAACGCCTAGTGCATGCGATCAAGCGTGTAAAGACGCATGATACGCTGAGCAAATAAAGCAAAAATATCACTAGGTGCAATTATTAACCGGCTATAAAACATCAGTCGTGGCCATCAGAATTAGCTAGGCTTTTTTAAATCCCTTCACGACGAAGCAAGTTCCCCGAAACCATTCATCAAACAAATCGGATCACTGCCTGACGTTCCCCCAAGGCAGCTTCCACATTTTTAACGATTTTAGTCTGGTCACTGAAACAGCTGTTATGAAATAATTTGATGACGGACAGCTGTGAAATTTAAAGTTGGACCAGTTGGACTGCGCACAGTTACCGGCAGATTGCACACAATGGATGAGAACCAACCCCTACTTGAGGCATTTCTTACCTTTTTCACCGAACGGAACGGGAATGATGCATGTGTGGGAATAATAAAGACCGAACTCCACTGAACCCGAGTTTTTTATTACATAAAAAAAACTGACGAGGGCCGACTCACCTCCGGGTGCACCACTTTGCGCGTTTGATAGCACTGTTTTCAATCTCACCGGAGTCGCGTTTAGCGGCAGCGGCCTTGTTCTTGACGGTAGAGCGGATTGTCTGCTTAGACAAGCCTGTACTTCTGGCAATGTCGGCCTGTTTTTCCCCATGTTCGACAACGTAAATTACACTCAATTTACCCGACAGTGAAATCAGCTACCCTGCCGCTCGTGCCGCTGGTCGCACAAAAAAAAAGCCACTGGCACTGGCTTGACTTGGCTGTGCCAACGACTCGGCTGCCAGCAAGGTTGCCAGACATAACAGTTTTTTTGCCAAACTAAACAAAGAAAAAGCATATTGGGTGCCAGCCCCGCGGTAGTCCGCTATAAACGTTCAGTCGAAACAACTTTCGCCTAAAATTTAGTCTGTTGTAGCCGATAGTCTGCTCTAGCCGGGTCCGTTATGAGCGGAGTGGACTCCATTTAAAATGCATGGGGACCAGACAAACCAACAGAAATGATCTGTTGTAAGGGGGCACACTGGTCTTAAACCAAAAATGCGTGTTTTTACAGTTATGACGATAAAAATGGGAAGACATGTAATTTTTCGTTCTGGTTGTAGTTAAAAAATTTGTTTTTGTGAAAAGTGACTGCATTCAAATTTATTCAGATTTTTATATTTGATTTTTTGGCAGCTTTTGTAAAAAACTGCTAGAGTGATGCAGCTGAACAAGGTGCCAGTGAACTGTGCACAAATCAAGGAGTGCAACAAGACTAACAGTATCATTCTGTCTGGTCTGTAGCAGAAGTTACGACCGTTTGAAGTTTGGGCTTGGAAGGTAGGAACCAGAAAAACCGGTTTTGCCTTCCAAGCTCACCCACCGGGTACCTGTGCGCCTCTCGCTTCTTGCGCCTGCTACAAACCAAGGTCGCCTGCAAAACTGATGAGGCTTTTTTCCCGTTTTTGTATTTTATGAGCGGTGCGCCGTCTATCGCTCCCGTATCTGGCCGCGTGCGCCGGCGGGCGCGCAGGGGCTGGTTTCGGTATCCCGCTTTTTGCGCCTTCCGCTTTGGGAAGGCGCAAAGCGGGAAGCGCAAAAAGCACTTCCCGCAAAAAGCGCCCGCGAAACTGATGTCTATCTGATTTTGATTCACTCAAAAGGTGCCGGCTTGTTACTCTCTCGTTTTTATTTAGAATTTTTCTTGTGTAACGCCATTATAAACCACATGTATGTAACAACACAAATGATTTTTTTTGTCACTTTACGGTCACCCAAAAAAATTTTTGATTATTTTTTCTCGATATAGATTCGTTCGTAGGTTTTAAATCCGCAATAAAAAAAATCAACCCTGGGGGGACGCATTTGGCGAAAAAATTTGACCCTCAAAGGGTTAATGGAAAGTTGTGCGATAATTGGTAATCAATAGCATTATATGCCCTTACAGGTTTGTAATCAGTGACTATCATTGTGCCAATAATTAGAGTAATAGTCGGTCATTGACAGGCTTTCTAAAACATCAACTGTCAGTAGTGGTAAATATTTGACTGACTATTGACATTTCAATTCCGATTCAATCGTCAGCAGTATTTCCAGTATCAGCTTTCCATAAGTGGCAGCATGTCATTGCCTCACCTTTGCATTTCCCGAAGTATTTGCTGCTGCATTGAAATATGTTTTTCTGATAGAGCTCAGCTGCCAAATGGAAGTGGAGTTACAATTCAAGCAGGAATGAAATGCTGAAATGAACCTGTGAACTTCGAACGGCCTAGAATAACTTCCTCATTTCAGTTGCAATCTGCTGAAAGGGCTTGAAGAGCCATGCGTTATCAAACCAAATATTTTCTTCCGCTGTCCTTGGAATGCACAATTAATTAAGGTCAGCATGCTTTCTTCGTAGTGCTGCATACTTTCAGAAGTGTTGAAACATATCGGGCACTATTTGCACAGATGGGGGACAGTCTTTGAATGGTTGAGCTGTGGCAACCAAACATTTGGCACTGTATTTTGTTCCTCAATAGAAAGGGGCACATTTGTTGGCTGAGTACATAATTTAACGGGGCTCATGGGCCCCATCTTGCTTCCAGGATGCCTCCTTCCTTCAGTCGCACCCGTCGCTGCCACATGCGCCCCCAGTGGAACCTCTGCTTGGCAGACTTCCCCCGTTCATGGTGGGTGCCGCTTCAAGCGATTCTTTTTGGAAGGAGTGCGTTCTGAAGCTTCTTAGTAACAGATGTTTTGTGTTTTGTAACACAGGGTCAAAACACATTATGATTTTATCTTTTATTTATTGTAATTGTTAACCATGACTTTTTTTTATTTGTGTCAGTGGTCGAATATTCTCCTTTAAAATAGTATGTTAACTTGTTTCGGTCGTTTGGTGTCTGTTGTGGGCCGTTGTAAAAACCCACGTATAATACAATTATTTTTCCCAATTATTAGCTTACTAAAATTTCGCCTCAAACTAAATTCAGATAGAAATGAAAAATTCGACCAAAAGTGTTTTTTTTTTTTTTTTTTGCAGCATCATGATCATCATCTTTTGGCTAACAGGAGGCACCATTTGCTACGGCTGCCGTTACATGCTATTGTAATTGGAGTGTGTGTCTCAATAGCACACAATCCATATTCATGAAGTGCACATTTCCAGAAAATAACATTTTTTTTAGTGAAGCAGCAAAATATGCGACCATGAAAACTGCACTTGGCTACCTTCCACAAGAAAGTAATTTTAGACTCGGAGCATATGGAAAATGTGTCGCCGGGTAGCAGTGCGGCTTGACAGAGCAGAGCATTCATGGCTGGCGATCACCACTGTGTGCAAAAGGATGCGATGAACCTTTTGGGGCGTGACTCACCATGGGCATGTCACCCACCGCTGGGTCACACGCCTGTGCCTGTTTCATTTGCTGCTACCTTTGTTGCTGGTGTTTGGCACGTTCATTTTAAAGGTACAAAGCTATTTTGCGGCTTTTTTGCACAAACCTATGCTAAACTCTGAAGTGCCTGGCACCAGAAAACACAGAAATTCAGTTTCCGTGATATAAATAATTTTTGTTTTGAAAAAAGCCAAACCTGAATAGGAACATTACGTATGCTTTGTAGTTTAAACCGTATATGCATATAACAGTTGAAGCTAGCTGGCTTCTTAGATTACTTATGCTAAGCGGTAAAGCACGGCAAACACTTGAATGGCTTGCCAGGGCATCGTCCCCAAAAAGAGGTCACTTTTTTCGCTTACACCATAGTGTCACTTGGGCTGCTACTGGCATTGATGGCTGCATAACAGTTGTTGCAGCACCATTGAGTGCCGCTTTCTTCCATGAGAGCAGAGAAGAATCTGGGAAGATGTGCGAAGAAAGAAGTCAGACTAGCACAAAAATTCCATAAAGTTTTTTGGCGAGGTGATTGTACAGTCTCCAGCAAAAGTTTGCGAGATGTGCAGTGCGTGGATGAGCGGCGCCAAACTGCATTGCTGCGCCATCTGCAGCCAGCGGGCGCCAGGTCGAGACTCAAGGAACTGGCGTGCTAGGCGCGCTTTGCGCACGCCTGTCCTTTATTAGTTAAGGGGCACCTCTGATCCCTCGCGTGCCCGCGACATGCTTTCAGTATTCGCGGCAGCCACTGTGGCGCCGTGTGACCATCACAGTCGTTCTGCTATCACTGGTGCAACAAAACACGTCGCCCGCGGCCGCCGTTTGGGCGGCGCGCACCATTGAACACATTTTATCTTCCCTGAGGCACTGCTGGTTGAGCACAAATTATACTCTAATTTTTAACCTAAGCTCCGATAAACTGCCAGCTGACCCAGAATTTCCATTCGCCACTCATGCCTGTAGCTACCACAATTGATGTTGGTGCGTGCTCTGAAATTATGCCGTTCAGCGCTCCGGAGGACCAAAAAAGGCACATCGCCCGCCTTACAGGCAGTTCTAAGTAGGCAGTGACGCAAGTGCAAGTGGCAAGTTGAGAGTGCAAGTGGCAAGTGCAAGTGGCAAATGGCAAGTGGCGAGTGCAAGTGGCAATAAATTACAGACTCAGATGAGTGTGAAGCACTTTTACTGGCCTGCACTATAACAGAAAACAAACTCAGAACTGTTGAGTGCAGAGCAAATGCTCCAGTTCGTACGCAAAGTTTTTCCTATGAGGACTAGGGGGTGCACCAGTTGTAACAGGCGGAACACACACCCAAGTTTTAGTGAAGAGAAATGGGAAAAAATTTAGAGCCCTTCCAGTCTGTGATGAAGGATGGCAAGCCGAGCTGGGCGGAATCCAAGAAGGTCACGAAAAAAGCAGGTTGTGGATAAGAGTTTTATTTATTTTATTTATTTATTTACATACCCTAAAGGCCCGAATGGGCATTACATTGGGGGGGATAGAGTGGGGTTATGATCAAAAGTACAGTGCATTTTTCCAGCAGAACATAAATGAAGGCAGAGATGGTGTACATGACTATTGCATCGAGAAACTGAAAGTACAATCCAGAAACAACGCCAAACAACAATGCATTACATTGAATGAAAAAAGGGCTTCACGCGAAATACACTTAAAACAGTAAGCAAAAACAAAAGAGCGCAAACAGTACACTCTACTGGGGGCAAAAAAGATACAGAGAAAAAAAAAAGAAAAACACAAGAAAGATTTATGCGACATCAAAGAACTTCAAGAAAGGTTTTGAGTGCATGTTGAAAGGATGATGAATCGGACAGTTCTGCGATGTGAGCAGGTAACGAGTTCCATTCTGCGATTGCAAGGACTAAAGGAGAGTTTTTATATCTTTCTGTTTTAGCGAAAATTGGTTTAACTTTGAAAATGTGGTCTACCCGGGCGGAGATATGAGGCGGTGGAATGATATGAAGCTGGGAAAACGGCGTGCTACTGTGGTACAGCGAATGAAAAAAAGATAGTCGAGCCAACTTTCGGCGCGTGGCAAGCGAGGGAAGATGAAGTGAATCCTTTAAAGAAGATACGGTTTGGTAACGCGAGTACGAGGACGTGATGAACCGGTTGCCTTGTTCTGGACGGATTCCAAGAGGTTAGTTAAGTTTGCGCCCTGAGGATGCCATATGATTGAACCGTATTCTAGTGA
The DNA here is from genome assembly GCF_048455015.1 of Haemaphysalis longicornis. Lineage (NCBI taxonomy): Eukaryota > Metazoa > Arthropoda > Arachnida > Ixodida > Ixodidae > Haemaphysalis > Haemaphysalis longicornis. The sequence goes on along the minus strand of NW_027526295.1, from coordinate 155,996,042 downwards.
GGGCCGGATAAGGCAATTATATGCATGAAACCTGGTTTCCTTGGTGGCTAAATGTAGGCGCCTCTTGAGAAGGCCAAGTTTTTTTATGGCTTTAGTAGTTATGTATTCTATGTGGCACGTCCACTTTAAATTCGCCGTGAAGAACACACCTAAATATTTAAACGATTGAACTAAATCTATTGGAGTATCATTTATTTTGTAGTTAGCAGGAACTGCCTCGGGGGTAGGACTAAACATTATGTGTTTGGTTTTTTCTACATTGATTTCCATTTGCCAGCGGCTACACCATTCCTCTAGCTTAATCAGATCAGATTGCAAGATAATTGTATCTGCTGGATTAGATATTTCTCTATATACTACACAATCATCCGCAAACAGGCGAATTGCTGATTTTAGGCTGCATGCTATGTCATTGATGTAAATCAGGAATAAAAGAGGACCTAACACAGACCCCTGAGGGACCCCAGATGAAACACGTGTTTGGTTAGAAATATGATTGTTTAATTTGACTGTCTGGAAACGACTGGTTAAAAATTCTTCTATCCATCGTGTTGTGTTTTGGTCAAGTTGGAGGTGGCGAATTTTTAGTAACAGACGTTTACCTATGTGGCACGCGATCAAAGGCTTTCGAGAAGTCAATGAAAATTGCATCAATAGGACGGGACAGGTTTAGAGCGGAATGAAGGTCGGTTACCAATTCGAAGAGTTGTGTTTGGCAAGATAGATCTTTGCGAAACCCATGTTGGTTATTTAAGAGCAGTTTGTTCAGGTTAAGGTGGTTCATTATATGCGTGAATAATATGTGTTCGAGTAATTTACAACAGATTGATGTTAGTGAAATTGGCCTGTAGTTATTGGGAATTGTATTGTCACCCGATTTGAAAATTGGGGTCACATGAGCTGATTTCCAATCTTCTGGTATGAATCCTGAATCAAGTGATTGTTGAAAAATCAAAGAAAGAAAATATGACGAAAAGGGACTTGTTAGTTTTAGAAGTTTCGCGCTAATTCCGTCTGGTCCGGGGCTAGTCTTGAGTGCCAAACGATCTATTGCGCAGGCTACGCCATGCGTAGTGATTATGATAGCGGAGAACGGGTGTGGAATGGTTAGTGACGGCAAATCGAGAGAGCTATCTAGTGGTCGCTCAACAGTGAAAACTTGAGAGAAGTAGGTGTTCAGTTTTTCAGCACATTCTGCAACAGGCAAGGTCTTGCCATCTTCACTTGTGAGGGGTGGGGCAGAGTTTTTGTTCTTTGGATTAATAACATTCCAGAATTTTTTAGGGTCCGTTTTAAAAGGTTTGGGAGCGTGCAATTGTAGAAATCATTTTTGGCCTTGCGAATTGCATCCGCGCACGCGCTGGATGTACTCTTGTATTTAAGCCAGTCGTCGGGGTCGCTCGTTTTAGTCGCTTTCTGGTATGCTCTTTTCTTTTTGTTTAAGCTTCTTTTTACTTCTCGAGTAAACCAAGGATCATTTACTCTTTTGCTTATTGATAGTGTAGGTACACACAATTCTTCTACTTCCTTTAGTTTATTGCGGAACAAACACCAGTTATGCTGCACTGAACGATTTGCGAAGTTGAGTTCAAAGTCTTCAGAGAAGTTCTGCAACAAACCGTTTAGTTTTTCAGTGTTGGTTCGGCTGTAGTTAAAGATACGTTTCTTAACTTTAGATTTGTCGGCATGTGGTAACAGCAACGAGCAATGTACGGCGTTATGGTCACTGATTTCGTCCAGTACGTTTGTTTTAGCAAGCTGTGGGTTATTTTTGAGGACAAGATCTAGTATGTGGTCGCCACGTGTCGGTTCATGTACGAGTTGTTTGAGATTATGATAGTGAAGTAAGCGCAGAAAGCTTAGTTGTTCATGGCGATTACGTTGAGCATGAACGGTTAGGGAGGCCCAGTCAATATCAGGATAATTAAAGTCACCGGTAAGAATTAATAGACAACTGGGGAACTTGAGGAAAATGGTATCGATCGAATCGTTAAGAATTTCTATGAAATCCTGCCGGCTATCAGGTGGCCGGTAGCAGGCACCGATTACGCAATGAACATGTTCAAAATAGCAAGAAACCCAAACGATTTCAAGAGGGGAGGAAATGGAAATACGTGATGGGTGATAACTAGATTTCACACCGATTATAACTCCTCCCCCTCGGCAGCCCGCTCTATCTTTGCGAAAGAGCATAAATGACGAGGGAAGTGTTAAGTCAGTGTTTGGAACATCTTCAGATAGCCATGTTTCGGTGCCTACAAATATATCAGCCGAACACGTGAACAAAATAGCATTTAGGGTGTCAATTTTGTTATAGATGCTACGAAAATTTGCTATGAGCAAGGATAACGGTTTGCTTGACTTCGATTTGTAAAGGGACCCTTTAGAAGTTCATTGTGGGGAGGGCGCTTTCGTTGAGGCCACCTTGACAACGCAGTCATTTGCAGCATCATAACAAAAAGTGGAGTTGTGCATGTGCAGTTTGTTAAAGCACACTGTGTATTTCTCGGTGCTTTTTCTGTTCGATTTCGCAAAATCGCGCAGCTTTTTCCGGGCTAGCTGTACTTTGGGTGAAAAATCTTCTTCTAGCCAGACTTTGGGCTCTTCAAGATTTTTCAATTTTGAGGCGTTACTTAGGGCTTCCAGTTTTAATTTAAAGTTAAGAAATTTAACAATAATGTGACGGTGAAAGTCAGGCCAGGGTTTCCCAAGTCTATGGGCTCTCTCAATGTCTCCAGCTTCGATTTCAAGGTGGGTTGAAAAAAACTCTTTGACAATACATTCAGATTCTGCGTATCCTTCATTTTCTTCTTCCGGTAGGCCTTTAATGATAAGGTTGTTACGCCTCATACGGTTGTTCATGTCATCAACGACATCCGCAAGACCTTCATTTGTTTTACAAACGTTCGCCTTAACTTCCTGCACGGAATCAGCCACTACGTCAAAAGTTTTTTGGAATTCCGATACATTGTTCACAGTTTTTTCGATATCAGCCAAACGGGCCTCAATGGTGCTGATTTGCTGTTTGATTGCATTCAAATTACCTAGTCGTAGTATCTTCATGGCAGTTCTTTAACAAAGTTAGAACGTCCTCGATCTTAGGCCCTGGATTGGATTCAACGTCACCTGCACAAAGCAGGAGCAATGCCAAGCACGCGGACAGCAGTAGTGTCGAAGGCCTCGGACCAAGAACGCTGATTAAATTCATTCCAGCGGCGAAACGGCTCTGAGAGAGGCACTGTAGCGAACGACAGGAAAAAAACCTGCCGATGCGCACCTGATAGGTGCACACGTCGACACCCATAGGAACAAAAGAGGGGGATAAGCTGCCACAGAAGCTTTCAGTACAAGAATTGAGTGGAAAAATTCCTACCTAGAAAGGCAGAACACAGCGGTTACACAGCTGCCACTTGTGGCCGCGAATCCCGAAGGGTTGATGCGTCGCCAGGGGTTTTATAGTGTCCTGGTGGCGCGTGACGTCAGAAGTGACACCATGCGGCTTGGCTGGATGGGATGATTGTCGATGTCTTCCGTCGGTAATCAGCGGCCAGGCGGCAAGGAGCAGTATGCACGAGGCAAGGCTCTTCTTGCTAGAAAGGCAGAACACAGCGGTTACACAGCTGCCACTTGTGGCCGCGAATCCCGCTTACTTCCAAGTTCCGCTTACTTCCAAGTTATTCAGGTGAATGGAAGCAATACGGACTAATGTTTTATTCTATAGGACAAACACGGGGCTGAAACAGGCTTGCAAAACGTTGTAGTCGTCTGCGCAGCTAATTATCATACAATTTAGTCTGGGGTAGTTCCGACAAAATGAGGGTTACAGCCGTTTTCTGTAACCACACCTTCTCTTTTGAATGTCATGCATTGACAGCAGACAGGAATTCCCTATCGTTTACAGCTTCCCTATAAACTAACTGTGACAAGTAAATGTGATTTGGCGTAATGATAACGCCATCCTCGCAGCCACTTTCAGTATGATGTTTTTACATGATACCTACGTTAGACAAGAAAGTTTGCTTTGCCGCAATATTACGAGAAAGTTTACTTTGCCGCAATATTAAATTTGGCGACACGACTTTTTTCTACGCACCCCGTCATCAGACGCAATTTCCAACAGGTAGCCGAAATAACTCCTGTAAAATAAATTCAGTCGTTGACCAATGCATCACTTCGAAGATAAGATTTATTCAACGTTGCGCGCCACGTAAACGGCGGCCGCGGGCGACGCGTTTTGTTGCACCAGTGATAGCAGAACGACAGCGATGGTCACATGGCGCCACAGCGGCTGCCGCAAATATTGAAAGCATGTCGCGGGCATGCGAGGGATCAGAGGTGCCCCGTAACTAATAAAGGACAGGCATGCGCAAAGCGCGCCTAGCACGCCAGTTCCTTGAGCCTCGACCCGGCGCCCGCAAACTTTTGCTGGTGACTGTACAGTGGCGCTATGACTAAGCTCACTGTGCAACGCCGCCTTGTTACAAAGGGGAAGTTGCTAAGCATCATCATCGCCATCGAAAGTAGTCAGACTTCTCCCACTGCCACGCGCAGCGCGAGTCACTTTCTGGCGAGGTAGAGGCCGCCGCCGGCACACAAGCACGGACGCGGGCGTGAAAAAAACGCGCGTGCAAGGCTCATGAAGACCCATAGATGCTTGAACTAGCACTTACTGGAACGATGGAACCCAACAAGCATGAGCGAACTTGAACGAAGGGAAAAGCGGCGGCATACAGCGGCGGCAGCACCATACGCGCTTGTAGGCAGGGAGCTCGCTCACAGACTCCTTGGCTCGCTGCATCCATGGCATTGGGTGGCCCAAGTCGCCGTTCGCGTTTTATCAATACCCCGTTTCAGCGCTTGCATCTCTCAATATCTACTTGTACAGTGTAGACCATTTATAACGTAACCGCTTATAGTGCGGGACCGGATATAACGCGGGTTTTCGTGACCACCGGTTTGCCTCCCATAGAACTCAATGCATAAGCATACCGCTTAAGATGCGGTTGGCCGAAGCACAATACCGTTTATAGTGCGGTTTTTCGGCGGGTCTGCTCATCGACCGGCGCAGCTGGGGCATCGTTTTAGGGTAGCAAAAGAAAAAAAGAAATGATAAAATCGGCCATCTGACGCAGCGCGCACCCCTTGCTCTCCTCTTACTTCGACACAGAAGCAAAAAATAGGCACCCTTTAGTTCGCGCGTACGTGATAACCACAGCTGCCCTTGCTTGATGCACCTCGGAAGATAGCGACCGGCTCCCCGTCCGCGCGTGGCAAGTTGTTTCTATTAATCGTGAACCGCATGGCCCGTTTTCGCACACGAATTGTGCACGTCGGCGTTGCGCGTGCGTTTTTTTCATGCTCGCGTCTACGATTCCGCGCTCGCGGTGGCTTCTTCGCGTGGCAGTGGGAGGAGCCTGACGACTTGCACCAATGGAAAGACGCGCACCTAATGGCGGGAGATTCGAAGCGCTCCGAGCCGGCTAGCCGCGCCATAGGTGTTTAGGCTAAAGTCCCTCGATCAGATGAAGGGACTTTAGGCTTACCGCCGCGGTATTTTTTGATGGGCGCTTTCACAAGCAGCATGGATGGCAGTTTATATTCCACTTTGCGGTCACATTATCAGCTCTTTTCTTGCATGAGCATCTTCGCTTGCGCCTCGTGCGGCATTTCAGCGAGCGGTTGGATGTGGTCGCTGGAGGAGCTGCCTGCACCGCTTGACGGCCAGTGCCGACGCCATGTTGCCGCCTCTTACCGCGCCGCACACATTACGTCAGTTGTATCCGCGCCGGCGTCGCCGCGCCTGCGGCGTGCGCTGCACGTTTTCGCGAGAAATCGCTCCATGCGGTTCACGCTTTAGAACGTTGTGCAGATAAGCCACCGCTGTCCCCAAACAAGCGAGCCGCGCGAAGATTTCCACCACCAGTACGTTGCGCTGATAAGCAGCCGCCTTCGGCATCGTGAACGCAAGGTGGGGTAAAAAAAAATCCCGCTGGCCTTTCTTATCATGTCCTGCGGCATCTTCATAGACGCCAAAAACGCAGCCATCGTCTTTCAAAACACAAACATAACGGAAGTTAAAGCCGCACTCGCCGTTTGTAAGACCGCGCTTTTGCAATGTGTGAGACCCGGCAGCAGCGGCTGATGTTAAAAATAATACAAAATAAAGACCCTTCCTTCGTTTTTAGGCGCTGTGCGTTTGGGTGATAAAAAATTTAGGATGACTTGAGAGGTACGTGGCGATTTGGTTGAATTCGCGCACGTTTTGGTTATAGTGCGGTACCGCTTATAGTGCGGATTTTCGCGGCTCCCGCGACATACGTTATAAGCGGTCTACACTGTACAAGCAAAATTTCGTGCCTAGTTGTTCATGAAACTTTGTTACATTGAAATTTTGGCAAACGGGACTTTGTTACACAGAGGGTGAAAATACATGGTGTGGATACGTTTGAAGTTAAAAAAATTACGTGGTTCGTTACATCGGGGGTTTCGTTACATTGGAGTTCATTACACCTAAGTTTGACTGCATTCGGAAAAAAGTGGGTGGTGGCCTTGTGTTAAAGAAACAGCAGTGGGGAAGGCTTACACAAGTTGTTTCGGTGGAATACATAGACTCCTTATAAGGCTTGGTTTGAGAATGTATGAACGTTCTCAACACCTTGGGGAGACGCATTGTGTTGTCTTACATGCGTGGTCCATTGCATTCAGACCTACGAAGCCCGAGGGTTGCTTCAGAATGTCCCACTGCCTGTAGGAAGTTGTTGTTCTGCAGCTGAATGGCTTTCCTGCACTGGTCCATTGCAATTTTTTTCAAGTCTGCGTTGACATTTCTGAATCTTAGCAGATTGGTACAAGCCCCCGAAACCCTCTTTGGAGATGCTGTTGAGTGCACTCATGAAAACAATGCCACGTTACATTTACAGCTGTCACCATGAAATGAAACAGGTGCCTAACTGACCTGAATTCACCGCTGCTTTATTCACCGCTGCTAGGGCACATACTGCTAACTTACTTGAAGTTTGGATTGAAGCAATGTTCTGAAGTGCATGTACGAGTACGTGTACGAAGTGTACGAGGTTTCGCTGCACATTGAAGAGATCTTGGTGGTCAAAATTATTTTGTAGTATTTCTGTGTTGCCTACTAGTGTAGCTAAATGACATTTTGTGGCTAGCTTCCGCACACTGGTTTCACGAGAAATAGAAAAATTAAATAAAGCTGTCGGTGGCATTACGGGGCCCTCCAATTATATTACGTATATTGGGTAAACATGCACTATGAGGACAAAACACAAGTTCGGTTCATTCGAAAGATTGCCTCAATAGAATCATCCTGACACCACTGTTAACGCACCCTTCACTCAAATAAGCTACATAACTAGAAAAAAACGGAATGGCCATGTGACCCACTAGCTCATTTCCCGCAACAGAACCTATGATGTCATATGAGCCCAGCTGTGCGATTGGCTGAGGACGGGAAAATCAAACGCTAATTAGGCACGGCTTCTAGGCTTTCCGAACGAACTATTTGAACTTAAGTGTAATGCATATTCATTTTACAGCAGTAAGAACGGTGCGGTAAACAATGAAAGTTACGGAAACGCACGTAAGCATAGAAGTGCCGATGCGCACTGCTGTTGGTACTGGGCGCACTATGCTTGTTTTAGCTGCACAGCTCCGCCACTTTGTAGTTGTTTTACAGAACACTGGCCGATTGGCGTAAGCGGCATTGTCTTACGTGACCCTGTTTGTCGAGCATACCCCAGATTTCACGAGACGATCACTTTTTACAGTAACGAAAACAAGCCAGGTGCAAATACGCTCAAAAACGCCGTCTGGGAGGGCTGACAGACAGCAAGGCCGCAAACCCGAATGACGCAGTGGAAGTTCGCTTGAATGCACGTGCTTCTGACGTCATTGCTGACATTACGAAAACCCATGATTTGGCGCGAGAATCAAAGTTTTAACCTAAATTGATCAATTTCTCAGTGAACACGGCATCATTTGCTGCCATACAAGCGCTGGGGGCACTATAAAACGCGAAATCTTTCGAATAAAACAAACTTGTATTCTGTCTTCATAGTTCCTTTAATAACCAGTGACGAAATCTGTAATAAAGGAATTTGTAATAAAGGAACTTAGCCAAACCCCATTGTACCAAACTATGCCAAGACAGACATGCTGTTACATGATGCGCCAAATAACTATTTTTAGGCTCATAAAGACTTTGCTTAAGATTGTCTTCGCGGTGGTGCAGTAACATGTGATTGTAACGTTTTGAAGTTTCAAAGGAAGGCAACCAACCAGGAGGGAGAACAGCAGTCTGAAATCAAGCCATTCAAAAGAGTCATTTAGTAAAACTTTACTTCTAATTGCAGATAGCATGATTATTAAATAATACTTTTCTGGCATGCAATGTGGCCCCGGGCCTCCTGGAGGAGCAATGAGAGCTTTGAAGAGCCTTTGCAAGTCTGGACTCTTCTAGAAAATAAATTGTTTGATGTATGCTTGGCTCATATGCATTGTCAAAGATTAATGCCTTCCTCTTCGAAATAAATTTGGGGTTTCTATCTTATGTTCTTTTTCCTACTGCCCGTGGTCTAAATGAGTTCCTATTTTTTGACACTCATGTGCTAGGTATTTAGGGAATAGCACTTTTTTTGTAGAGCTGGCAAGACAGTTAAGGGGCCCGAAATCACCTTCGAACACTACAGCACATTTTCTGTCCCAGCACTCGATATAGTTTGAGTTGTCTGTTAGTTGTCTGTTCGAGCACTCAAGTCGTCTAGTTGTCGATAGTTGTCTGTTCCAGCACTCGAGAGACATGTCTCGAGATAGTTTTGATGTCAGTTGATGCTTCTTCATCCTCAGTTTTCCCACTGGTGACTTTTCGCTCTATGATCATTGAGGGTTGTCTTCCCATTGGGTCTAAGTAGCAGCTCAAAAGAAAATGGAATGTATGGTGCCTCCTTATGCCGTTGCATAGGCTATCCTGGTTTAATTGGGCACTCGGAATATGGTGCAGCTAATTTTCCACACCTGTGGGTATGGCCAAGCTGTACAGGGATGTGTGAACTGATTTGGCCAAACACAGTAAGGTTACGAATTGAGTCAATGTGTCTTTTTTTTTTTTTTTTTCTCCTCTTGCAGAAGCACTCTATTCCCCCGCCTCCCGTTCCCCACGGCGAACTCCCGAACAGCGAGGAGGCGCTAGCGTCCATGCTCATGTCGTGGTATATGGCTGGCTACCACACCGGCTACTACCAGGTAACTGCAACTTTCTTTCTCTCTTTTTTCTTTCTTTTTTCTTTCTTTTTTTTTTCTAGCAGGAATGTATGCCGTTCAGAAAAATCATGTGCCCAGAAATGCCTTGGAAAGACCTTATTGGAGAGCACATAACATCACGTGATGACAACATGTGCAAAAGGGCGAATGTTGCACAGTTGTGTAGTTATTACTTGAGCGTTTATTGGCTAAGCACCTTTTCCACCCTTAATTTGCAAAGCGGCTTGGTGGCTGTATTTTTCAGTTGTGCGTGAATATTTCAAGCCTTTATATTTTGGAGCGAATAATACTATACTCCGATTGGGGTCAAATTGAATGGCAATATTTGAAAACTTCGAACATTCTTCAAGTATTTCGACGTTATAAAATTACAAATAGCCTCTCGGTGGCACCCAGTTAAACCTTGTTTTAGAAAACCCCCGTGTGGGAAACTGCACAGATATTTGGTTGGTGAATTGATCCACTACAAGCGCACAAAATGAGTCTGTCACTGTGATCACCGACTGCATGGTTCAACTTTACTATTACGAGAGTAAAGAGGAACCACCTGTTGTTTGTTATAACCATTATTACGTTATAGCTGCAGGGTTTTTTTCCCACAAATATTATGTGCTAGGAGGGCGGGCGGTATGCACCCTGAGCAGCCCACTAAATGGGGTTCCCCAATAAGATTGCTGGATTCCTCACCTCTTATTTATGAGAGTCACTAACAACTCTTCTCTAAGATACACTTTGCTGCTTTGCTGCGATTTCAAGATTGTTCGTTCTTGTGTCATCCGAGGGTGAATGATGATCTCGGCTGCGCGTCAAAGTTCACTTGACCTTTGTTATCCTAGTGTGGGCCAAGGAAGCAACACACACCTGCCTTTGAAGCGGCACAAGGCACTGCTTCAAAGGCAGGAGCTCTCATCCTTTTGTGCTTCCATGTCGCATGCTATAGTGGCGGTAATAGATAGACTCCATGCACCCTCGGACCTGTGGGTAGGGTTCTTATGGCCACCTAGTCCAAATCTTAAGCCTAGGACGCAGTGCTAGCTCCACTGGACTGCACCACATGGCAGCCAACTGGCACTGTGGCAGAAAACAGACAGGAATTCACAAGAAACAAAAATCGCCAACACCAGCTTTAATTGAATACCCGACAAAGCTTGCTGGGCACATTGCTCATCCACTGGCAAGACCGAGTGGAAGTGGCGCAAGGGGTGGACAGAGGAAGGCAAGTGGGAGCAAAGGTGCCGTCTTATGTCCAAAAGCCCGTTTCCCCTGTCCACCCGGCTGGACCAGCCATTCTCCCGGAACTCTGGTCGAATCAGTCATGTGGAAGGAAGCCAGCCATGGCGCACTCTTGCCCTGCGGTGGGAGGTGTACGTCTGCTGGAGAAAAGGAAGTGACACCTCTCGCTTCTGCAGCGTGCCACCGGGATGGGGGAATATCACGGATATCCGTGAATCCCACATGCCTGCCCCCTTGGACTGAGACTGCTTGAGTTCAAGCAGCCCGGCAGTACACAGCTTAAGTAACTCCAGCAGATCCGTCTACTTTGGGACCTCCATGCCCTCCTCCATGGCAGCGAAGGGTTTAGGCTCGACTTTCAAAGGAACCGTCGAATGCCTCCTCGATAGTGGACTTAGGCTGTTGCAGACAGGCAAAACTGGGGAATCTGCCGTTCTTGAAGAATCACAGTGCCAGGAAAAGGCAGATGCAGCCATCTCCAAGAACTTCCAGCAAGATGTGGGCGTGAAAGAAAAACACCATAAAAGTTGTGAACGTCATCCGAAAAGCTGTGCAACAAGTTGAGTCTAAATCATCTGGCCAAAGCAATCAAGATCAGCATACAAGTTAGTCTACATCCTTTCTTCACACTGAAGACCCGCACACCCCTACACCCCTACTTACTACCTTTCGACTCTGCCCATAATCAAGTGTGGAATTGTGTTTTCAGGTCTCTCGCACGCGATCTTGCTCCCACCATATCACGGAAAGCCTTAGCATTCAAGTCAACTGGCTAAACAAAAGCGGTTACCGTGACTCATTGTTGGTATCAGTTGCAGAAAAAGTTCTAAGCACTATTGTCAAAGGAACGCAGGCAACCGGCCATCTTGCAATATGTACACAGCATTTCCCACAGATTGGGAGCAAGCATAATGTACCTGTTGTTTTTAGTGCACCTCTAAAGCTCGCTGGGCTTTGCAAGGCTGTGGAGACAAAAAAGAAAGGTGCAGCACGTGCGCAAATTTGTGAATTGCGCTCAGGGAGTCATGTATAAGATACTTTGTCTTGCGGTCATCGGTTGGTACATCGCACAAACAGGCCGTTTTATTAACGAAGACTCCAGAACACAGATATGCTTGCCAACAGGTCAATACAGTAGGGAGTCTTGCTGCACACTGTTCAGGGTGTAAGTGTGTCGTTGCCTTCGATGAAACCACCATTTTGTTCCACTGGGAAGGTAAAATGTCCCGTGAGATATTTGAAGCATTTGCTGTGATGTGAGGGTGTGAGGGAGAGTGTATGGGCACCCCTTCCGTCAAGATATTCAAGCGAGCGGAGGGCGTGAAAGAAAAGCACTATAAAAGGTGAAAACATCATGAGAAAAGCTGTGCAATGAGTTGAGTCTAAATTGAGTCTAGCGTGAGATTCAATTTTTTAGAAACATCTTTTTAACGATAGCAGGTAAACTGGCTTTGACACCTGCTGTCGTCACATTTTAAGCTTCTAACTCCTCTTTCCCCTCTTTCTGGAATTCGTTGTTTCATTCTGTTTCTGGTATATATGTTTTTGCCTTATTTAGTGTAAATCAGTCAGTGCGCCATCTTCACGTGAAAGTGTACGTTTTTTCTGTGTCCGTCTTTGTGAGCATACCCAGCGCAACTTCCCTTTAAAAGAATGTCCTTTAGGGTGAATTTTTCTCAAAGTGAAGAGACTTTGTTGTGTTGAAATTATAGCAGCAGTTACTTAGTTAGTATATCAAAATGAAATACAGTTTACTTATTCCTTGCAACTTCGTCATATCAGGAATGTTATGATATTGAAGCTTGTTATATTGAGGTTTTGCTGCACTTAATCCCACTAAAGGCAGTGTTGGTGTAGCATTGTTTGGAGGCCAGTGCAGTTGTGTCGGCCAGCAGTTAGCTTAGCGGTGAGCTCCGGTGTAGGTAACCACAAGATGTGGCATTTGGCGCCTGCTAATTGTGTCCAAGACGAGCATCCTTGAATGTTGTACGTGTGCACTGGGCTGTTAATTTCATGCCTTGAAGGTTTAGTAGAATGTAAGGACTTTTTCTGTATGGCCCCTTTTGTTCGAAACAGTAGCAACGATTCTTCAGAACACTTCCACTGACGCAATTTTCTTCTTTGAGAAAATGAAAGCAGGCAGCTTGGCAGTACGTGGAAGCATTGCAGTGAAGCACAGCTGCTCACTGCCTGTCAAGAGCATTTTGCTTTGTTTGCACGGTATTCACACACCATGGTTAAGCCAGACTGTATGGACGTGCCATCTCATCAGCTTGTACATATTTGTGCTTCCTCTGCAAGCAGATACAGGGTGTCTACCAACCTGGAAAACAGGGAAAACCTGGAATTGTCAGGGAATCCGGGCACATCTGGAAAAGTCAGGGAATTGTCAGGAAATTCTTCAAAAATATGGCTCGGTCATGGAAACTGAGACGGTTAATTACTTTTATCTCCCAACTGACTGCCAACTGCTGGCACAGCCCTACGTGCAAGCTAGACGATGCAGCAAATTCTCTGGATGGTCAAAGGACCTATTGTCCATAGTGCTAACAGAAGATGGAAGAATGAATTGAACAGGAAGTCAGGACATGGAGGTACTAGCCAAGATTCGGAGCAGCAATCATAGGATGGTTAGGTGTATAATAAGGCGGAATCCCAAAAGAGAAGGAGTCGGGTAGAGCCAGGATGCAGGAGCTACAATAACCGTTCAGAACAAATTAGCGCTTTTAATTGATGAGAACAAAGACAATGTTGACATGCTAAATAACAATCTAACAACAGCAGTCACGAACCCTGCAGTAGCTGTGGGAGAAGCAGCATGCAGGAAACAAACTGGAAAATCAACACCGAAAACAAAGGAACTTATTTCCAAATGTAAGAACATGAAATTGTGAGTACAGTGGATTAAATTGAATTAGCAGGGCTGTCGAAATTAGCAGATGTAAAACAAACAACATTTGTGCGTACAACATGGTAGTGATCGAGGAAGCACTGGAAATAGGAGGAAGCTTAAGAGCAACTAAGAGGAAGCTAGCTATCAGCAAAGTCAGTGTACGCACTGAAAAACGAGTAGGGTAGCATTACACACAACATTTACGAGATAATAAAAGTAGCGGAATGATTCTACACCAGGCTATATTCATGTGACGTTACACCAGGGGAAACAACTAAGAGTACAGGCTTGGCTCACAAAGTCCCACTAATAACCAAAGATGAAATTGAAAAGGCTCTCAAGAGCATGAAAAGAGGAAAAGCTGAAGGTGACAACGACATAACCATTTGCCTTTTAGAGGAGGGAGAAGATGTCGTTGTGGAAAAGCGTGCTAAACTAATCTCAGAATGCTTAAGGACTCTGATTGCCCATAGCTGACATAGTTCTGATTCACAAAAAGGGGGACACCAAAGACCTTGAGAATTGCAGACCAAGCAGCCTGTCAGTTCAAGCTGTTTACCAAAGTAATAGTTAAGTGCATAAGTCACAGCCTAGATTTCCAACAACCCAAGGATCCGGCTGGGTTTAGAAAAGGATACCCTACAATGAATCACATCATGTCATCAATCTAGTAATAGAAAAATCCACAGAGTATAATAAACCTGTTGACATGACATTTATATTCTATGAAAAAGCATTTGAGTCAATAGACACCACAGCAGTATTGGAAGCATTAAAGAACCAAGAAATGGAGGAAACCAACGTAAGGCTCCTAGACGAAATATATGAGGGATGTACAGGCAGGATAGTCCTTCACAAGCAAACCAAAAGGTTCCCGAACCTAAAAGGAACTATGACAGGGAGATCCCATCTCACCAGAATTGTTCACAGCATGTCTGGAGGGGCTATTTAGGAAGCTTGACGGGGAAAATGCAGGTCTATGGATAAACGGGGAATACTTGAGCCATTTCAGGTTTGCAGACCACGTGGTCTTACTCAATGAGTCTGCAGAACACATGCAAAAATGCTCGAACTACAATCAGAAAGTGGGGCCGTCAAACAAAAAATAAATATGAATAAATCTGAAGTAACGATGTAACAAACATGCTGAATGTGCCCTACTCAGCGTAGGTAACAAAACACTTGAACAAGTTGAAGAATATAACTACCTCGAACAGGTGGTCAGTGCTGATTCCAACCATGAAAAATAAATCCGGTGCAGAATAGGAATGGGTTGAGGTGCACTCAGCAAGCACTCACAAATAATGAAAAGTAAGCTACCTCTATCTCTAAAAAGAAAGTTTAACAAATGCACTCTACCGGCGATGTCAAACTGAATGCTGTCCAATGGGCCATGAAGCGAATAATGATACGAGTAACACTTAGGGTCCGGGACAGGGTAATGACAGAGGAATACTTCGCATCCTAGATCAGGGAGCAAACTCGAGTAGAAGGTATCACTTAAAATAAAGAAAAAGAAGCGGGCCAAGAGGTTAACAGAATGGGTACCCAGTGACAGGACTAGAAGAACGGGAAGGGCAATAACACGATGGAGGGATGAAATAGGGAAATTCGGGGGAAAAGGATGAACTTGGGCAGCGCAGGACAGGAGCGAGTGGAGGTCAATGGGAGAGGCCTTCGTCTTGCAGTGGACCTAAATGGGCTGTTGATGATGGTGATGATGATGATGACGGCGGTGGTGATGAAGGAATGGTTGTATTTGTGGGACTTTGAAGAAGGAAGGGAACCGCTGCTCTTGTAAGAGAACTTGCATTGAAAATGCAAAAGCTCATGAAAAATACAGAACTTCAGACTTTTGCTGCAGCAAGAAATCAAGTCTCTGAAAGAGTGAAAGGTGTTCCATTTGTTATTGCACATCAGTTGTTGTGCCTTTTCAATACTGTATTTTCTGCTAAAGGGTCCTTACGAGCAACGGATTGTAATCAAGTAGTGTGTTCTACAGTTAATGCAAGCGCCCTGTCCTTTTTTTACCACTGGATGGCTCGCTATCTGTATTTGCAGTGTTTGTTGAGCAGGCATATCAGTCAGGGATTATGCTTAGAATTGTCAGGAAAAACCTGGAAAAGTCAGGGAATTTTAAAATGTAGAATTGGTAGACACCCTGAGATAGCAAAGGTGCTTGGAAGCCTGTCAGTTTGCTTGCAAGTCTCTGCTAGTTTCCGTGGTCTATCAGTGAACGTTCGGGATACTGGTAAATGCCAGCCTAGTAGACGGTCTTACATGACAGGTGGGCTAAGAACTTATTTGAACTATATTTAGCGCATTCTCACGTAATTTGTGAACCTTTAGCTTAAATCCCAAGTTTATAAATAAAAAAAAAGAAACGCCTATTTTGTGCCCCCCCCCCCTTCCCCCTCTCCTCCACAGCGTCTGCGCTAGCCCACCAGCCGTGCGCCGCGCACCACGCGACCTCCATGCCGTCCAGTGCTAGCCCGGGCCGCCAGCCGTGCGCCGCGCGTGCGCAAGATAAGCCGGGAAGGCCCACGTGGCCGAGAAAATTGAGAGGGGAAGAGGCAAGAGTGTGAGACTTCCGAGGCAAAGTGAAACAAACGATTGTATACAAGGAAGGAGGCGGGGAAAAAAAAAGGCGGTAAAGAAAGGCCCGTAGCGACAACGTGGCTTTGAAAGACACTAATCATCAGAGAGCAGAGAGAGGGGGAGAGAGAGCGTATCTATGAGGGCGTCGGGACAAGAAGAATCAAGCGGGCTAGGAACGCGGGTGTTGGGTTGCATCGTACGTGTTTTCATGTTCGTCGGCTTGATGGGAGCTTGGAATTTGCGGTCCACTGGCCACCTACACTTTGACTTCACGCGGTTGGTGCGTTGGTGTTCTGCTGCTGCGTGGGGCCGTCGAAATTTAACTCCCGCCTGCCAGTACCCACATGCTTGCTTGTGTCTCCTGAGCAAGTGGTCTGCCCCGCTGCGGACCTTTCCACTTCAAGCAGCATCAAATGGGGTCAAGAATAAAGAAAAGTCGGGACGAGGCGGTGAAGCACTGTAAAAGATGGGAAAAACGCCATTTTATCCTTCCACCGTATGAAGTGGACTGAATGCACTGGAGCATTGCATCATCTGGGTTTTTAATGCATTGTTTGTATGGGGATTTTGCCAGGACTGTAGTGATCTGGCATAAGAAGGCGGTCGTTGTAAGACAGTGGGACGTACCATCAGGGTTCCACTGTAAAATGCGAGGGAAAACTTCGAGCATTTTTAAAAAATTTGTACTAATGTCTCAGTTTAAGGAGTAACTATTCACATTTCAGGAAGCTGCTTTTCTTGTTTTTCAATGGCAGCGTCTAGTAAATATTTCAGCGCACACGAAAATGCATTGCAACTGAGTTCTCGAGGCACTTAAGTCTGCTTAGGCGCTTTTAATGCAAATGCATTATGGCTTCCCACTTAGAGAAGGCTTCTTTGCTTTCAGTTTTTTAATCTTGGTGTGAATTACTTCGACAGGCAGGCTGGTGACAGGTTGCAACACAGCTTCCACAGAATTATAATTCTCTGTGGCTTCTGTGCAGCTTTGCAGCTGCTCATGTACTGTCACATTCGCCTGTCACGCGCTACGATGTCAGCACCGCACACACTCAGCTAACTTTCATTCCGCCTCTGGCAACTTACTGACGTAGCACGGTAGTAATGCGGCGCAGTAATGCAAGCGTTACGTGGCGTGGTGCCTTCTACTATGGAGACATGGATCCGATTCTCATACGAACTCAAATGTGTGGCAAGCATTTCTTGCACCGGACAACAAAATTTCCCTTCGGTCGGGCACTTGAGGCTTTGCCTTAACGCCGGGCAGCAGGTGAAATTCACAAATTTTATTAAGCTGACTGTCCTTATGTCTTCATTGATCCTGCTGAGACACTTCTGTAATCTTTGATGGTTGCTTCGTAGAAATTTAAAAATAAAAAAATAGGAGCAAGAAAATATTGATCCTGTTCCATGACTCGGTGATCTCCTTTTGTTGAATCCTCGAGGCAAACAAGTAATAACAGCATGACTTCTCGCCGCCCAGTGCAGTATAGCTCCCCACGATTTTTGAGAATGCTTTCTACATCTTCGTCTGATTTCTGGAGAAACGCATGCAACTGCTAGGGTATGTGGAAAGGGATTTTTGTACATACTCTGCATTTTTTGCACTTTTGTTTTTTGCAGACATTGAAAAGGCTCTTTTCACGATCATGCATTGAACTAAGCTTGCCTGGATGTCTTTAATCATCAGGAGTAGGGCTTTGAGGGGGCTAATACATTTATGCTGCTCGTTGATGCAGAACTGAACAGAAACCTTATAAATATTTGCTTCGTGTGTTCGTAAAATAATAAAAAGATTGTCTGACGATTACGATACTCCCTGATGCGAAGTTTAAGCGCAGCACGAACTGTAGTCTTCGCAGTCACGGCGCATAGCTGCTGTTTCTCAGGAAGTGATCACAGGATCAGCGAATGCGTGACAGCGCGCGCTACTTTGGCGCTACCTCGCAGCGCGTCGCTGCCATCGAACATGTTGTAAAAATGTCACGTGGTTCGGATGAGCCACGCAACGAAGGGGACGACGAAGGACCGATGAACATGCAGAAGGCGCAAGCCCAGCATGTGCAGTGTGCACATGCTGGGCTTGTGCCTTTTGTGAACTAAGAACAAGTTTTGCGTCTTATTTCTCCGGTGCCACTAGGCGCCGAGGCGCGGTTTTCCCATGTGTGTCTCGTGCGGCCTCAGCATACTGCCTTTCCCCTCACACTTTTGCAATACTTTTCTCCTGCAATTTCTGCTCGCCGTACCTTGTAAACCTTCAGTGTCCTCTTCGTTCGCTCGACTGCGTCGAGGGACGACGGTGCTGCGAGACCACAGGAGCGGGCGCTAATTTTAAGAGCTTGCACTCTAAAAGCAGCTGTAGATTATAACGTAACTTTTTGAGAAAGATTTTCACACTGCATTACCCCACCTCTACCTTCCATGCAAACACAGCTACAGAAGTAGTCGGCGTAATCAGCTTATTTTTATTTCATAACTTCTTTATTAAAAGTAGGCTATGCTACAATGAACTGGGCAAGGATAATTTGACATAGCCTTTGCAGAGAGCTG
Organism: Haemaphysalis longicornis; assembly: GCF_048455015.1. Lineage (NCBI taxonomy): Eukaryota > Metazoa > Arthropoda > Arachnida > Ixodida > Ixodidae > Haemaphysalis > Haemaphysalis longicornis. Next base: position 155,977,492 of record NW_027526295.1, on the reverse strand, counting down.
AACAGTTGCGTAACTTACCCTCTTTTTAAATGATGTAGTAGTCTTGAGACCTTAACGTAACAGTTTCAGTGGCCTGCGGTGCCTGGAAAAAGTTTAAATTGTAGTTTTTTTGTTCCTTCAGTGGTAGCGAATAGATCGCAAAGCTGCGTGACTTGCTTTGATGAAGGCCATTCAACGAGGCAGGTTCTATTTAAATCCACCCTCGCAATTTCAAGTTAGTTGCTTGCTTATTCCTTCGTTGATGCAGTTTATTTGTAAGAATAAGGCAACTCTGGAATGAAACGGCTGGGCTACTTGTTTTTGAGTTGTGGGAGGAATGTGTCTTTATAGATTTCTTTTTTCTCTCTCTCTCTCCTTGCAGGGATCGCAAGAGGCAAAGACAGCCAAGAGAGAATGCTGCTGCTGCCGATACAGCGGCCACAAGTGATCTATTAGTAAGGCTGTACGTGAACGCAGAAACAGAACACGTCATTCCAGCTGAGGTTTTATGGTTTCGTACTTTCTTAGCGGCACTCCATGACAGAGGCTGTGCTTAGAAGTCTTGCGTGGACTCTGCAGGGCGCTCTGACCAGACGACCTGGCTGCCTACTCATATAATTGAAATACATTGTTTTACTAGTCATGCTCTGTCTTGGTGTGACATGTCTCGCATGGGGTCTGCTGCTTTCTCTTTGAAGGATTCCCACTATTTTCCTGCCTTGTTTATTGGAGCCACACATTGGAACACAAGTTTGTTTTATTCAAAAGATTTGGTGCTTTATAGTGCCCCCAGTGCTTGTCCGGCAGCAAACGATGCTTTATTCACTGAGAAATTAATCATTGTAAGTTAAAATTTTCATTGTCCCGCCAAACCGTGTGTTTTGTTATGCCTGTGATGATGCAACCAGGACCGGTCTTCAAGCCAACGTTAGTGCACTGTTTAGTCTGCAGCGGACTGCAGAACACCTTGTATACTGTCAGTCCTCCTAGATGGCGCCACCATACTGCGCCGGACTGTTGTCCGCCTTTGTTTTGTTTTTGACCATATTTGCACCTGGGTTGTTTTTGTTACGGTAGGTTAATCTTTTCATGAAACATAAGGCATGCTCAACAAACAGGGTCACATAAGACAATGTCGCTTATGCCAATCGGCGAGTGTCGTGTGGGACAACCTCAGAGCGCCGGACGCTGTGCACGTATAACTAGCATAGTGCGCGCAGTACCAACACCAGTACGCGCTGGTACTTCTATGTTTATGTGTACTTTTGTAACTTCCATTGTTTACCCCACCATTGTTACTGCTACAAAATGAATATGCATTGCATTTAAGCGCAAAAAGCTTGTTTGGCAAGCTTCTAAGCACTGCCTAACTTGCGTTTACTTTTGCCAGCCAAGGCAATCGCACGGCTGTGCATATTCTCCTGCACTCCAGTCATAGCTTCCAGTGTGGAAAATGAGCTAGTGAGTCGCGTGGCCATTCCATGTTTTCCTAATTATATAGCTTATTTGAGGGAAGTTTACATTAAAAGTGGTGTCAGTGTCATGCTAATGAGGTAATCTTTAGAATGAACCAAACTTGTGTTTTGTCTGCATGGCTTCTTTAAGGCTGAGGTAAGCTGATGCAAATAAAAGAATGGCCATTGTTGATGGGCTAAAATGGGGACTTGCAAGAAAGAAGCGCTCAAGTGGCCCCACAGCACCGCATTTGCTCGGTTCGGTCAGGTGAACGTCGCGTGTCTTATCATCCCCTGAAGCAGTGCCACATACCTATGCCTGCTTCTTGCTAACGGATTGCCAGGGCCGTTAATGTCTATGATTATGCCTGCTTCAAATTGACGTTCTTACAAGCAGCAACTTTACATTACCTCGCTTATTAAGTGCTCAGGGAGTATTCACCTGACGTCATCCGATAGGGGTGCTCCCATTGATTGCAGCCGTGGCCATTTGTTTAGACTAGTGCAGCAAGGCGACCGCGTCATTGTCAGCTTCCGTGTGAATTATGTCTGTATCACTCATTAGTCAGTACGTTCAGGCATCACCTTTTATCGCTACGGTGACGCATCATTTATGATGCACTCAAGCGTGCATGCACGCGAGCTGAGGAACCAGAAAATTCGCGAGCTACGGGACAAACTATGTGCAGCTGTGGTGTTTTCACTCGCTCTATTTTTCACCGACAATAGAGCGTTGCACGATATCGGCCTCCTTCCTCACGCCTACCTTACCCACATCAACGATGGCATTGTTGGGGGCTGCAATCTTTGTGACCCGGGAAGAATTTAAGGCCTAAAATCTATGGAGGCCCATTGCCTAACCAGCGTTGGGTACACGAGCCCCGTGTCGTAATCATTGGAAAGGTAAGTGAAGGCATGTGGCTGCTACTTGCGTTGCTGTGTCTAAAGGTCCGGTCGTACTGAAGATTGGGAGCCATATGGCTCATTTTTGCATCAGGTTTGTGTAGGGCAAGTGAGCGCGCGGCTTCGAAGCATGATGGCGACATCTGCTGATAGCTGCTGGGTTTGAGATAGCTTGCCATTGTGCGTGCGTGCGTGCGTGGTTCTTGGACAGGCTGTGGTCGTTTGTCGTTCCGCTCGGGCCTCTCAAATTTGCAGACGCCACCACCCGCAATGGGTGCTTCTTTTCTGCGTGCCACCCGTAAGCGGTGACACCGGATATCAGTGCGTAATTTGACACGGTGCATTATCACCTGGGGAAGTTACGTAATCACACAACAGATACGACCAAAAGCTCTGCAGTCAATTCTTATCGCATGCTTTTCGTTTGGTACGCGTGAGATTCAGAAAATTGGCGCTCTTCGTTTTACGTAGCTGCTGTTGTGCGGTTATTTCGCTACGCTCTTCTCATTGTGATTTTTGTCTGCCGTTGCAGCGGTGCATAGGTGTTTGGCTTGCGATTGTGATGAGGGTGCTCTCAAAGAACTTCTGGAGAGCACTCGCGGTCAACGTTACTAGATTATTTTCACTTGTAAAACTGGGCGGCACTGCCCGGAACCGCCACCGATCCTTCTCTCTGTGGCGCTGCAGTCGCAACCGGCTCGGTAGACGGGGCGCTCGCAGGCGGTTTCGCTTATGCTTCTCCCTTCGCATTCCTAGTTCAGCGCTCGGCGCATATGTTTCTCTTGCGTGCGCGGGCGCGTGGGTGGGCGCACACATCTGGTAATTATTTACATTATCGGAAGCAAATAGCTACAATAAACAGCAGACACAATGACATTTTTTTCGCCCCTTGTGTGGTTCTTCCGGGTCCTTTTTTTGCCGAAGAGCAGTACTCGCAGCAGCCGGCGCATTCAGTGCCCCGGTCTCCGGCGTTTCTTGTCGCGCGGTCGTTCTCCGTAGTGTTGAATGCCCGATGCCGTTTGAGTGGCACGTTTAGTGATTTGCCAACGACTGTATTCCATTGATGTGGGCCTCTGCATGTGAGGCTGAGGCAGGCAATGCCGACCTGCTTCGTTTTCGGATGTACCAGTGGCTACAGCAGCAACAATTAAGTTTAACTTCTTGTATTCAATTCAGACGCAAAGTTGATAATCACACACCTCTAAATATATATGCAAAAGGTAAGCTGTCCTCGCCTGGAGGCAGTGGAGCAGGCGCAACCACGCGACCCTTCCGGCAAGCGCAAAAAGGCCAAAGAAAGAAGGCCAGGAGGAGCAGCCAGCCCTTCCTAACAATCAGTCGCAGCATCAAGACATGGAAACAGGTATGCTCTCAGATCACACCTCAGCACAGAACACAGCGCAACATGATATAAATAAACAACTTCAAGAAGCCATCATGTGTATCTATGAGAGCGTAGAAGCAATTCGCAAAGCCAATCAGGAGGATAAACAGGACCAAGCCGCTAGATTTTGCACGTTGGCAGCCAACATAAACGAAGCTCTGCTAACTCACCGCTCAACCCACCGTGCCACCCTGTACGCTAAAACCAACTCAGATGTCTGGACACCCAACCCTACTTCTCAAGATGGCCCCCTACAATAAACAAACAGACCTGATGACAGTCCTACAATGGAACTGCCATGGGTTCAGGGCGAAGATGGGAGAACTTTAGCAATATATCAGAACTTTAGACCCGCAACCAGATATAATAGCTCTGCAGGAGATCAATGGCAAAACTCACCTTCCTGGCTAGATCTCCTACGCAGACCCTTCAGGAAAAGCAACAGCCACCTTAATCAAGAATAATATAGCAGCAACGCAACATCTAATGGCTCAGAAAGGCTGTGAGCACACGTTGGTTGAAATTCACTCCTGTGCTACAAGAAAAAAAACGCAATCTGTTTATCGTGAACGTGTATTGCCGACCTTCTGCTGAACAGACCGGCCTGCAAGACACCATCCAAGAAACCCTAAACCTAATCACGGACCAACCAGTTCTCATCCTTGGGAACTTTAATGCCCCTCATCAGATGTGGGGCTACAAGTACAAATCAAAGCGAGGATGACAGTTAGCCCATATCATGAACCAGAATGGGATTACTTTACTTAACGATCCCCATGTCCCCACCAGACTGGGCACCAGTACGGCGAGAGACACAATTCTCCAGACCTCTCACTACTGGCTGGGTTCCTCGACGTTACTTGGGTCAATATGAACACCAATCTTGGCTCAGACCACGACATCCTTCAAATAACTATTGAAGGACAAAGCTGCTAGACCCATATCGGCTGGGCCAGACTTGTCAACTGGGACCGATTTAGGGAAGCTCAAGCTGCGAAAGAAATTAATCCGGAGACACTCTATGACACCTGGGTCACAGAAACAATGGAAGACCTCAAACGGCATACTCAATCAATCACAACCACATATTCCACTCCCTACGCGGACTCTCACCTACTACATACCAGCCAACTCTTCCGAATTTTCCGTAAAATCTACGAATTTTGACGCGTCTTACGATTTTACGAACCGTGCATGAAATTTTATGAATTTTCTAAAAAATGAGACCATCTAATAAAATAGCACTGTGGTACCTGCGCTGTCATGAGAAAGCAATACGTAGTCTTGTTATCACACTCCGCAAAGCAGCGATTTCTTCTCTTCTCGGGGTGGGCTACACATCCAGAACTCGCTGCTACCAAGGCAAGCCTGCTTATATATAGCATGTTGTCCACGGGCCGGCTACAGCTTCCATGTTCGTGACGCTCTTTGTATGACTGCCACGTCCGGTGCAGTAAGAGCCGTGGTACGACCGCGGTAGTTACTTCGCAGTGCAATGGCGGGCTCGAAGCCGTGAGAGTACTACCAAGTGTTCTTGAAATCGTACATGTAAGAATTTGCTTCCCTGCCGAATGGAGTTGCTTCTCATCACTCTTCAACACTGACGGCTTCCACTTAAGGTTCTGAAAATGTGAGAACGTTTATCACAAAACCTTAAGTCTAAACTTTCTGTTTAGACTTAAAAATTAAAGTGTACTTCCCCCTAGTTTCCCCAGTTTGGGGCTATTACGAATTTTCATGTCACCAGGTTGGCAGGTATGCTACTACACCTTTGCGATGCCAGGCGTAGCCTCTCGAAACGATAGAAGAAGCGACGACAACCGAAAGCTACGCAAACGAACAGCGCAGATCAACAAGCAAGCAGCTGAGTATGCTATGTCACTGTGTAAAGAGAATTGAATTCAGCTATGCGATGGCCTACAGGCGACCCTGCGCCTACCCTGGACACTCTTTCGTCATCTCATCGACCCCTTGACTAGCAAGATGCGAGACCAACTGCAACATGGCCCGCACTATCAACAACCACAGAGGAAGCACCGATCAGCTTCTACAAGACCTACAGACCAGATATCTTAAAACGGACCAAACCTTCCACCCTGCACCGTACACCTCACCTAACTCCAGACCAACCTATTGAACTTCATGAACTACGATCAGCAATAGCCGAAAGCAAGAAAAACAGTGCATCGGGGCTGGACGGCACCACCTATAAACTACTTAATAACCTAGGTGACCAAGCTCTCGAAATTCTACTTCAGCACTTCAACGAATTTTGGGCCACACGGAAGCTCCCCGTCCAGTGGAAGGCAGCAGAAGTAAATTCATCCCGAAACCCGGCAAGTCACTTCATATCGGAAACCTGCGACCAATCTCTCACATCCTGTGTGGGGAAGATCATGGAACGAATAGTACTCAAGCGCCTCAGGTGAGGAATTTGAAAGTTTTCTTTTTGTTTTACCTGGGCGCAAAAAATGCGTCAACTGTTCCCAAATAAGAGGAGGAGGGTGGAGATTACAATAGAAATGAATGAATGAATGAATGAATGAATGAATGAATGAATGAATAAAACCCTTGTTAGCACAACAGGTGCTGCTGTCAGTGCAGCCACCTGGTGTAGGGGATCCCTAGTCTGGGACGCCACGGCTGCGGCAGAAAATGCTGCCAACATCAATATTGTTGCGTGGGCGCCTTTCTTGACGAGCCGACTGCCTGCAGAAAGCAGCTACATAGTACAAAGCTCCACCAGGCCTCTCAAGCTTGGACGTTCCCTGTCTTCCCTATAGGCGGCGTAAAAATCGACGCCCCACGTGACCAACCTAAAGCGCTGTTTTCGACCATCAAGCCCACCAGACGGCGCAGGCAAAATGTTACTTTTGGTATAGAATACAAAACATTCATTCCGTGACTCAAAGAGCCCACACAGTTAACTTACAATGTGTTATTTAAAAATACTATTAACAAGTTCCGCATCAAACATCCGTTGAGCAAAAATGTACGCAACTTTTTACGAACAGCCGACTGGTGCACCACCTCGTTTCTGAATTCGCAACCACAAAGCCGCCAATTCAAATTGAAACCGCTGAAACGGCCGACCGTTTCAATGTGCGCGGAGCACCGGTTTCGTGACTGTTATTGCTGTTATGTGCTTTTGCGTCCATCAGTTGTTGAGAGGACTGGCAAAACACGGGAATTGAGTGCTTGTGGAATGACAAATGTGGGAAATTCCGCATCGGAAGGCAGCTGTCGAGGCCAGAATATTCGATTCTTCCAACAGAAGGTGAGTGTTATGCACTCCGCTAGAAAGACGGTGCAAAGGAAACCGTTGTCACCGTCAATACTTCATTTGTGCCCTTCGTTCGAAATCTTAGCGCAAGTGAACGAGTTGTTATGGCAAAAAAAAAAAATGTTGTCACGAAAGCGACGTACAATTGCAGCGATCGAAATGAAATGATGTCCTGGCCTCTGTAAACTTGCGGATGTCAATAAACGATTTGTTCTCACTTGCTGCTCACTGTGGTCTGTGCCAGTCGAGGCCATCTGGTCACCTGGCGTAACATCACTTCACTAGCGCGGCGCAAGTAAACACGCGACCAGCGTGCCAGCCAGGAGCCAGCAGGAGCAGCCACGGCCGGACTCGACGCCCCTTTCGCGCGCGGGAGGAGGAGAGTCGAGTCCGGCCGTGGAGCAGCGAGCCGGCGGCCGCCGTGCGAGGGCAGCCATGTTATTAAGGAGCTCAAGCGGCCTGTGCAAAAAGCATCCGCCATGTTTACAAAGCCGTGTTTACAGCGCCATCAAGCGGGCGTACTGGGTAGTTCACGACGCCGCCACTACGCTTTTTCTGGCACTACAGGCAAAGCTAGACCTTTGCTTCTCTAAAATCCTCCCTGTTCTGTGGCTCCACGCTCCTCTACTGCCGGACAAAATGCCTGTTGTTTGGGTCTTCTACCGCTCTTACATTCACATGGCAGCGTGCAACTTTGCAACGAAAACGCACTCGCAGTAAAGATGTTAACGCTTCTAGGACAGAAACAGTAAAACTTCCCTTTGAGCTTTTAAGAATAAGCCGGCTAGAATGGAGAACAGCAATAGCCATGAAAGCTGTGCTGATACAAGCATACTGCAATGAAGCTGCACTCTGGGGAAACATTTCTGTATAGTCTGCACTTACGCTTTGCTCGATATTTTTCAGCCGTTGCTGTGGCATCGTCAGCCTGTCTACGCCCACTGCAGGGCAAAGGCCTCTCCCATTATTCTCCAATTACCTCGGTCCTGTGCCAACTGTGACCAATTTATCCCCGCAAACTTCTTGATCTCATCTGCCCATCTAACTTTCTGCCGCCCCCTGCCACGCTTGCCTTCTCTAGGGATCCACTCTGTTACCCTGAATGACGAACGGTTATCTTGCCTTCGGATTACATGCCCTGCCCACGCCCATTTCTTCTTAATTTCTACTAATATGTCCCTAACACGCGTTTGTTGCCTGACCCACTCCGCTCTCTTCTTGTCCCTTAATGTTACACCTATCATTTTCCGCTCCATTGCCCGCTGAGTCGTTCTCAATTTAAGTTGAACCCTCTTAGTGAGCCTCCAACTTTATGCCCCGTAGGTGAGTACCGGTAAGATGCAGCGGTCGTACACTTTCTTCTTCAGGGACAGTGGTAGGCTGCCATTCATTATCTGAGAATGCCTGCCGAATGCACTCCACCCCATTCTTATCCTTCTAATTATCTCTGCCTCATGGTTTGGAATCCGGGGTCACTACTTGGCCTACGTAGATAAAAATTCGCTTACAACTTCCACTGCCTCGCCACCTATCTCAAACCGCTGTGCTGACCCAAGGCTTATCCATGCAAAAATGTGGTATGGCCGTTGTGGCTGGACATCAAACTTGCAACTTCCTGTATCAACCCATTGTCACAGATAATAGCAGCACGGAGTTGTAGTGCTGACACACTGGTATCACATGAAGAAATTCACTGAGAAAATAAAATTAGATACAAGACATCAACATTTATCAGTAGCAAAGAGATAAGTGTGGTGAATGATAAGTCATCAAGCGTACTTGTGACCTTTAAGTGGCAATGCAGAAAAAAAAAAGAAGGCAGACAGCAGAGAGTTGAAATGTTTGCGTATGAATGCACAGATTTCGTTTTTGCCATTATTGGGACTCCGAAACAATGAGACCAGTTTTTCTGTAAAGGCTGTCATTTGTAGTTAAAGGGACCCTGCAACACTTTCAACTTTTTTTCTAAACCCTAAATGCTTTCAGAACATAGACAACAAACACATAGAGTACCGAGAACAAGGGGTCACAGAGTACCCAGCCAAAAATTACGGATGAGTCGTCTGCTGAGCGTCGGCTCGCCGGCTGATCTGCCAGCGGAGTGCCGGAGTGCTTGGACATTTTACGACAAACGAAACAAGTGTAAACAAACGCTTAACCGTTTGTATTGAATGCAACAGGGCCATAACACGACATGAATATTCTCTTACTTGAGTTCGTTCCATAAAGAAAGCGTTGAAGCCCCGTGGCACTTCTTTCTTGCAATCGCAGAGAACGCCCTGAGCCGAATGCCCGGGTTTGACGCATACATTTTATTCAACTTCCAAACAATCCAGAGATGCGTTTCGAACGAACACAACGCCACAACATGCGTTGCAAGTCCGAACCGCGATTGACAGACGATGGGTTGCCTCCTCCTGCCCGTCGTAAATTCGGTACTCACCTCGCGCGCGGTTTGTGGGGACGAACAGCAAGTCACTTAACTCTGGCGCACAAGCCGAGATGGCTTTTAGCCACGCACACTGCACATACCCCATGCGAGGTTGAGTCGTACGCCGCTTGAGAAAGATAATCCAGACCATGGGAAGCACTATCCACCCGCAGAAGCACAACGTCACATTTCATCGCAAAACAAAGGCGTCCACACACACATACCATCGCCTCCTGTAATGCAAAACGCATCTCGCACTTCCCAATGGGAGTGAGTGGTACGCCTGCAGTACCCACATGTCGCGAGGTAGGGCCCCGAGCTGAACCGGGATCACGCAACCGTAACTGACTTCTAGAGCGGTTTGTGCCTTGTTGCCAGGGCAACCGATGTTTGATATTGTCAAAGAAATGGTGCTCGCTGCTCAGAGCCGCGGCGGAGCATGGTTTGCCAACGTTGCCGCTCTCTACCACGCGTCGCCCCAAGCTGAACTGGTGTTTTGTGCACGGGTTCTGTATCGGTTTAAAATGTCTTTTTCACATGCCGCCGGCAGGAATTACCACCGCCACAAAATAAGACCCGGCACCAGCGGGGCCACATCTGATACGGCGCTTTTTGGATAAACAGTGCGCTGTGCATCCAAGGGAGCGAGCGCAGGATCCTTCCCGTGCGGCTGCGAGTTCGCCGCCGATAAAAAGTCGCGTGCCGCCGATAGCAAAGTTCTGCAGCAACGTACACCGCGAAAGGGCAAGGCCAGGTCGCCGCACACATGGGGCCAGATTTTTCGTTCGCTTTTCCAGCCTTGAGCGGAGTGCGGGATTCATGGTGTCAACAAAGCTTGCCCGTAACAGACGGCTGTGTGAGCAGCGCAATAGCGGAAGTACGTCACCGCCGAGGAGTGCAGCATCATGGGAGGGAAGGCTCGCTCGCCGTCAACAGCGGAGAGTAAGTTGAAAGGAGGAGGAAACGCGGCGCGACGATAATGCGCGGTTTTAAATGCAGAGCATTTCAGTTACTCACGATGTCACCCGCGTTGACGTCCGTAGTAGTAGTCCGCACCCCTCCCCCTACATTATATATATATAAATATATATATATATAAAATACTATCCGGCGCCTGGTTTCAATCCCTCGACCCTGCGGGCGGAACGCAATGTACATGGTGCTCTACCCACTGCGCCACAAAGCCGACACAGAATGGGAGGCTACGAACGCGCCTTATATCCTTGACTCATTCAAACTACGTCAAGAAGCTGCTGATACATTAAATGCAAAGCATTTGTTAGTCGCACGATGTCCGGTGTCGGCGTCGGCGCCGTCCACACGCTCACTGCGCATGCGAGTCGAGGCGATAGCGAACACTCTCTCGCGAGGGGCACTGGATTGGATTCGAACACTCTCTCGCGAGGGGCATTGGATTGGATTCGGTTGGATTGGCTTGGATTGGATTGGATTTGGATTGGATTGGATTAAAGTGGATTGTGTTGGATTGTGTTGCCTCATAGCCGCGGCACGTTGCGTCATAGCCGCGGCAGACGCGCTGGGGCCGGCGCATGTGCAGTACTCTCTCTTCCGCGGTTTCCTCTCCTTCGGGCGCGCTGCGCATATACCGGTGTGCCGTTCTCCGGCGAAGCAACATCCGCGCTTGGCTCAAACACCTAGAGTCCACGCCGCTTTACAAGTACGCCAACGTCGTCATCGACTGGGACCGCCTTAAGGCGAAACCACATGCAACGTTTTGGTCGCGTCTTGCGGCCGTCTGCGGCGCCTGGCGCCGACGCGGAACGGGCGTTGGAGAGGGCGAGCAACCACAAGAGACGCGCGAAGAGCGCTTCTCCGATTCAAGTTGCCAGACTTACTTTGGTAAATGCAGCATCGTTCTGTTTAAGTCATTCCTAATAAACTGAAGAATAATCAAAACTTCAACAAACAAAACACGTTAAATTGATGTTCCATTAAATAAAGTGCTAAAGAGCCACCAAATAAAGAGCCGCCATGTTGCGTGCGGAGGGTGACCGGAAATTGAGGATAGCAACATCCGGCGCAGACGCTGAAAACGGACCGAAAATCTGGGATGCGCAGACACCGGCGCTCCGAGCGCGCTGCTGTGTATTTGGTGGCGCGCGCTGAACGCGCGTCGCCGCGGACGGTCTCCAAACGCGACCAAAACGTCGCATGTGGTTGCGCCTTTACGCAGTCCCCTCAACGTATATAAGCGGCGGAGCGCGCGTTCGGAATTCAGTCAAGGGCGTCTTTGCTTGGCTTTCGCTTGACGTGACGCTTTGCTTGACTCGAGTAGATGCGACGCATTTACTCGAGTTCCCCCCGTGGGAAGATGCGGGCGGCTTTTTTTAAATGCAGAGAATTTGTATAACTCACGATGTCACCCGTGCGTCGGCGTCCGCAGCAGCCAACCTCCCCCTACACTATAAAAAGAAATAACAGTTACCGGCGCCTGGTTTCGATTCCACGACCCTGCGGGCGGAACGCAAGGTACATGGTGCTCTACCCACTGCGCCACAAAGCCGACACAGAATGAAATGCTACGAACGCGCCTTATATCCTTGACTCATTCAAACTACGTGAAGAAGCTGCTGATACAACGCATTCACTACCTGTGCACATGGGCGGAACGCGAGATACATGGTGCTCTTCCCACTGCGCCACAAAACCGACACAGAATGAAAGGCTACGAACGCGCCTTACCTTGACTCATTCAAACTACGTCGTCAGCGGCGTGCGTTGGCGACTCAGTGGCGTGCTAGCGGCGTGATAGCTGCGTGGTGTACACGTGATAGCACCAACCCCCCAAACACTAAACGTTAACGCAATACACCCACCCCCTATGCGACGCATCTACTCGAGTCCCCCTCGCGGGGAGATGGGACCATTCTTTTATTTACGATTTTTTAGCTAATACTCATCGCTTCAACAAAATTCTTGCGGGAGGAGATTGTTAATAGATTGCTTTATTTGGTTACATGTACATCCACGCATCGGCGGAAGGTATTTCAGGACCCCTTTAATGCGACTACTTTGATTTGTGCGCAGGTCCGTAATTCGCAACCCTTCAACCAGAAGCTTCTTCGCTAATCGTTAAAGGGGCCATGAAGACAAAATAAAACTTTGTTTAATTTAAAAGAACTGGCCTTCAGTACCATGTTCAGCACCATACTCGGCCGCAAAAGACGTTTTTTATAACCAAAAACACAACGAGTACTGCAAAATTTTCAATTTTTTCATTACGGTGACGTCACATGGACCAGAACTAGAAAGATAATTACTATAGAGGCCGGATTTTTAGGCATTAAAAAGGCGCGTTTTATGCGTCATAAATATTCCGAGAAAACAACGTTTTAGTCTTCCATCGTCGTAAATAAAGGCACCATAAATTTTTACGTAAATGCAAATTATTCCCTACAAAATTTGCGCGACCTGTGTGTGCGACAGGAAAATCGAAAAGTATTGTTTATGCTGGCAAAAAAGAGCTAACAGTTGCTGCTGGAATAATGGCGATCCATTGGCCTAATTGAACTAGCACACTGCTCACATTTATGTTCAGTGGCCACTGTCGCTTGCTCGAGCGTCGCATATCGCCATGAAAAAAATATTTAAAACTGGGAATATTTACTAAAAAACCACTACTTGACGCAATTGAATTATGACATAGCAACAAGACGACGATTTATCAAGAAATTAACATGCTCTATACATGAGGAATGTTGCACATGAGGACTGTTGTACCATTCTAGCGATTTTATTTTACGCAATGATATTATCTGAATCGATGAGGCGGGGACGTACTGCCGAATACACTTCCACAGGTTTGAAGAGCGAATGGTGTTTAGCAGCCAAAGAGATATTTCATGGAAATGCTTGTTTTACAGCCCGTCGGCCGTGTGAATTTTAAGAAGTAAGGTAATGCAGCTACGCAGTAATGTTTCGCCGTTGGGTCTTTAATATACAGCTTTGCAGAGCGATGGCCTGGGCGCAGCCAGGTTGGGTAGTGTGACGTCACTCGGCATTGCTGGCCTTTTAGGACGCATTTCTCGCCATGGCCTTCAATGGGCTGGGGCGCATCGGCGAGTGCCAGAGCGGCTTTATGGGCGAATTGTGCAATTATTTTCAAGTGTCGCTATACGAATGAGGACTAATCGTATACGCGTACATATTGTGTGTCAATATTCCGAGACTACTTTGTCCTAAAAAATGGCCCATAAAGCTCCTCAAGCGCTGTTCTGACTGGCACCGATTGCAAAACTCCTGTTCACGCGTTTCACAGCTGTTTGGCGGCATTTTTTTATGTCTCTACGCACACAGCAACCACGTGCATCAGGGGTGGCAACCTGTGGCCGCACGCGGAAAGTTGCATGTGGCCCCCGGCACGACATCAGAACCCCCTCCCCTTGTCACTTCTGAAGGCTAACATGGCATTTCTGACCTCAAATGGGGTTCGACAGAAACAGAGCAAGATCGCTTCCAGTGGGCATTGCTTCCCATCTCCACACTTAGACAGATAACGACTTCACTTACTTTCTTTGAGCACGTCCAAAGCTTGAGGTTCCAGTTGCAGCTGTTTCATCCGACGTTTCCCCCTGACTTGCACATTTTCTGACTGCACACTTCGCTGAGCACCATGGCAGCCTACGGCTGAAACCGAAACCGGCCCGTGTTAAAGGCCAGTCATGGCGAGCGCGGTGCTAGCGTCACCTGTTGAAGGTCAGCCCAACTGCTCCCTGTAAACGGTCTATAGAAATCATAGAGTTTCTTGCTATATACACTAGAGAGGAATATGGAGCTAGCGTCTATGCGGCTCACATCAAGGCCGTCTGTATCGTAATGGGCCGCCATTATATCATGCGCTCGCCCTAATTACGTCATTGGTTTGGATTGAAACGTTTTAGTGGCCGTATTTTCGAACACTGTGCCACAAAAACGCAAATAATGGTGTGTTATTATATAAGTGGAAAATAAACCAGGCTGTGTTAAAGGGACCCAGAAAAGCTTTGTGAAGGTGGCAATAAAATGCATTCAGCTGGCAGAACACATAGCGGGGGATTTTCGAGCCAAGTGTGAGCCCCCTACGTTGTACGGATAATTTGTAAACAATTTTTGAAGATAGCCTTTCTCAGCCGATGAGCGCGACGCTGCAGCGAGCCGATCGCGGCTGACGCAATGGCGGTCGCGGCTGACGCCAACGGCGAGGCGCCCCCTGATTCGCCCGATCGTCGGCCGCCGGCAACGTCACTGCCATTGGCTTCCGGCTGCTCTTCCTCCTTCCTGCGCGATCCCGAGACAAAGGCGGGTCCGCAGCGAATCCAGCGATTGACGCGTGCCTAGGCGCAGGAATGTAGCTAGCGCAGAAGGGAAGTCGAGCGTCGCGATGTCACATGGCTATTCTCAGTGTTTCCAGCTGCTTTGAAAGAAGCAGAGAGGGAGGAGGAATCGATGGGCAAGGGGGAGAGGTGCGCAGCTTCTGGCGCAGCTAATACTGAATGTAGATCAATAATTCCAACGGCTTTGCATCGCTGGGTTGGTGCTACACGGCAACACAGGCCTTTTGTAACTTTTACAAAAAGGTTTTTCTGGGTCCCTTTAAGTTCCGGCCCCTCGCTTATTACTTAGAACCGTCCAGCAGCTAGATATCGTTCGGTACGTATAGTGTTTACTCCTGTGGTGTTCGTTTTCACGCCGACCGAGCTGACTCTGGCGTGAGATGCGTAAGGAGAAACCGCGGAGGCTTCTTTGTTATTCGCCGCGCTTTTGCGTCCACTCGACGAGCGGGCCCGGAAACGACGCATACAAACGCGTCGGTCACACCATAATAGCTGAAAGAGATGTAAGCTTTCGAAGGGGAATTTCCTTGCGTTCGTTTGAGAAGCCGGTAGAGGGGGACCATCCACATTTTAAAGACCGCGATTACCACCACGAGAACCTCCGAACCGCACAGGAGCTGAAGGTCGGTCAAGGGGTCAAACCTTGGGTCAAGCATAGGTAGAGGTCACCAGACGTTCTGTCTGTGATAGTTTCACTGCTCAAAGCTACTGGGCGAAGATTCCGTTCGTCACACGTCTGAGCCTGGCGACTTGGCGGCTGGGATGCGTCAATGGGTAGGCGACCAGGCCTTGTTAGGCGCTCCACGTGTTAACAAAGGAAAGGAATTTTGGCGGCGTGGGGCACAAACATAGGCGTATGACAATGCTTTAAGACGTGGCGCCAGAGAGCCGATTCCCGCCGTTAGGTCTGCTTTTAGTCGGTTGCTTTTCATTTCTGTTATATTTGTGTTTTGCGGAATACCTTTGGGTTTCTGTATGACAGTGAGAGAGGTGGGTCACGTGGCTATTTTGTAACCCCTCTAGCTTTGTTTGTCACGGTGGCCAATCAGTGGCCCAGTATGGTTTAATCAATGAGCAGTCCTCACTCTCAACTGGTGACGTTCTTTTTGTGGGCGGGGTTTTAGTGGAAAAACAGAGACAGGGGGTGGAGAGCGGCGAGCCCCGCTCGACGCGGGCCTTGCCCGACCTCTTGTATGTGATCATGAGCCTTGGAAGTTGTAAACGCGTAATGCAAATAAAGTGTACATATTGTACATTTTGAGTTTGCTTGGAGTAGACCGTCGTCGGCTATGTGCCGTCGGCCAACGAGCCAGGGAGTCGTCGTTTCATCGGATCATCTCTTCGATCGATCGACATTCGGCGACCGATCCACCTTCGTATTTTAACTGGCTGTTTTAACGCTAAGTAAAAAGGAAGTAAAGCGTATTTTTTGCCGGAACGGTTGTGCTATACTATTATGCAGGTCAAGCTGGTAGTTAACAATAATGTTAATACTTTGGGAGAAACTCATTAGAGACTCTCGTTTCAATAATTTTCCCATTATTTCAAATATCAGTTGTTTGAAAGCGTGGAAATGTATTTGAGCGTGCCTATGAAAACGTCGCCTTCGTGGTGAACCGGTACACCGACCGTCGGCTGCAGTTTAACAAAACTGGTTAATGAGCGAGTTGGTTCATACTTGAAGAAAAAAGAAAACTTGGCGTTAAACCATCGTGAGCGAAGACAAGATATAGACGGTCGAAGCGCCCTTATCTGTGGTATCTGGTCGTCGTCGAAGTACATTTGGTTTCTCTTTTTCGCTAGCTACAACTTTCGCGGCTGCATATTACCCGCTCAGTCATATGTTCCTTCTACTCCGGCATGACCAAAGTTAGGTACGATAACGCACAGTCTGCTCTTTCACCAAGCAGCGCATAGAGGTGTTAATGCATAGTACAGAAAGCAAATCCAATTAACAGCTGAAGAATCGAATTTCATGCCAAGCCCAAGCCAGAAGCGGGGGTCTTCCCACAACCCCCCACGACGACATGTATTCCCAGGTGCAGTTTCCTCTCTAGTATTCTTAGTAAGAAGCTCTATGATAGAAATGTTTTGCTAACGTGTTCAATGCTCAACCGTTGCGTTAAAAACAGTTATATTTGAGTATATGCTGCTTGAAACGAGGATGCGATTGCATATGTTTGACGAAATCTGGTTGTATTCACGCGGAACGTAGTATAAGAATTACTGAAATTGTAACAATACCAAACTACCACACTCTCCAAATTTTAGTGCGCAAGCATTCTGGCGGCCGTTATAATGTGACTTGGCAGCGGCGTTGTAACCGAGTGAGCGAAAGCAGAGAGAAAACGGCGGAGGAAAAAAGTGGCGAACGGGTGAGGTGAGGGCAGTATGCCGTAGCTCGAGATGCTCGCCGGAGCGTCTGGCGAAAGTGTGATTGGGGAGGGCGGCATGCGCTTCTATGGCGTCGTCTATCTCACTGCCTCCTCCGCCGACGCTACTCCTCCGGGCGCGGATCATGCGAACCACGTGACATTTTCGCGGGAGGTTCACTTCCTGAGACGCAGCAGATATGCGCCGTGACCGAGAAGAGTGCAGTTCGCGCCAACGTTTATAGATGCGTTGGTTCGCGCTGCGCACAAATTTCGCGCTAGGGAGTATAGTAATCAATCAGTGCATTTTTAACAATTCAAAATCTAGCTTCCTGCCACTGTGGATAAGCGTTCCATTCCAGTGCTACTTGGGGTTGTCTTCCAGGAGTTGGTTGAACTAGAGGACCCGGTTGAACCCGATAGAGTTTGGAACAGCCAGTGCTGTCCGGTAACACGAATAACGATCTCGAACTGCCATCGAAAGTGAACCTTGAGGCTAATTGTGCTCATATGGGCGCCTATTCTGAAAATAGGCGTTTATAGGCATTTATAGGAGTTTAGGCACAAGCACCAAAATGGGCATTTATAGGCACTATAAAAACGCCGTAACAGCCCTTCTCAACCTCTATCTGCTCATATATCAAAGTGGGGCGGGCGGTAGGAGCGTGAGGAACAAGGCACTTGCCTAATATCCGGTCTCCAATAATTACCAGTGTGTTAACTCCACTTTACAATTCAAGTGATAAAATCAAACCGATCAGGAGGCCCCCCTACAATCGCGCAGTCATGTTAGTTGGCAGTGGTTTGCGCCGGCGGCCGCGAACCGAACTAACAAGATTCTGTGACGTCGCAGAAAAGTTGCCGGAAAGTGGCCGAGAAGTCGCCACTGCTATGCATGTTTTCTTTAATATCTCAGTTACTTGTTAGAAGTTTGCGATAAAATTGATGTCATTGTAGTCAGGACGAATCAGTATTAGGGGTGAAGACTCCACGGGGCTCGGGCTGTTGGCGTCTCCTGTCGTCGTCGTAATCGCCGTCTCATGTGGTCAGGGTACTAAAACACTGGGACACTCGTTTACGCCTCGCGCTGGAGCGCTTCGTAACGCGTACTAAAAAAGCACCGGGACACTCGTTTATGCCTCGCGCTAGAACGCTTCGTACTTCAAAGATACAAGACTTTTACAGCAAAGCTGTATATCTTGTATTCACTGGCAAGGCACGCATGTAGACAACCATTAGAGTGCGCCTTTACTGGTTGCGTCGGGATCCGCGGGATGGCGGTACTTGTCCATGCATGCTAAGCACATAATTTGTTTTGGACGTTCCAAACTCTACCTCACCGAACGCGAAGTAATGCCTCGACTCCAATGCGAGTGTGATTAATAACATCTCTGTTGACACCGCCGTTGAGAATCGGGTTGAAACGAAGCAGACAACGCACGCCAGTGTTTTTTTCTTCTTCAGAGTGCGGCCGCAGGCACAAGCTGCGCCATGTCCGTGGCTTGGCGCATCAGCCATGTCCGCAACCGTTTCCAGTGTTGCCAAGCAAAAAAATTGACAGCTAAACTTTTCAATGGATACCACCTCTACCTCTACCTTCCAACGGTTTCATCTCTGTTGGCAAAAACGCCAAGGCGCCAAGAATACACTTATACACTGCATGCTTCGTTCCTCACCAGGTTTCACGGTAGTGGAGATGGCCCGGGATTTTTTTTTAAGGAACCCAACTTGTATTTTGTCTTCATTTTTTATGGCCCCCGTAAAGCCGATGGAGAAGTATTATCTGCCCATTGCACCTGCGAGGAGGTGAACCATATGCTACCTGAAATAAAGTGCTTTTGCTTTCAACGGACTTTCTAACACCTCGCTGAGAGATGTATGGCTCTTCGGTCACCTGCGGAACAACTCCGCAAGTTTTCACTCTGTCAGCTCCCATGTCTTCCAGTGCTGACTTCGACATCGTATTGCTATCGCAAATAAACCAAGTTTACAAACATTTTCGTCGCAAGTCCCCTGTTTTGAATGGTTGTTGCATTCGTGGACAGCGCAAAGCACGGTCTCGTTTCCAAACAAAACGATCTGAAGCTGAAAAACCGATGTCTCACAAGCACGTCGCGAGTGCCGCGATTGAATAAAATGACCGCAACCAGGTATGGACGTGCCCTTCCCTGAGTGCAGCGAGATCCAGACACCTTCACGGCACAGGCCTGCATCCTGGGAGACCCCCTGATCTCCAACGATGGCTGTGGGGGCCCCACCACCGCTATCTTCTGGATTTCCTCCGGGAAACGGGTGCACTTGTACCTCTGAGACTTTATGCCAAAGGGCATACTATCGCAAAAAAAAAAGAATAAAATTACCAAGTAGTCAGAGAAAACAAAATATTAACTACGTCCCTGTTGCTTCGTGGCGAACGGAGGCGAGTTACATAACAAAAAATCACGACCCTGCGGGTATCCGTGGGCGCCGCTATGGTCACTAGGCGCCGCCTGCAATTATAGTCCAACACTATGGCGACGGATCCGGGAAGATTGGGCTCAGTGAATACTCTCTATGGAACATTGCTGATTTGAACATTGTCACATAGGGTGCCCGGCAGTACGGCTTACCACCAGAAAAGCTACATCAAACTGCTCGTGCTGTAGACGCTGACGCATTCAACACACATGCCTTATAATTTGTCCAGTGAAGCTCGTGACTACAGTGAGCAAGCTGGACTATCATCGTCGTCATCGTGGGGAGTTCAATCTTTTTCAGGTAGCGCCATCGCTAGGGACATGTCAAAATGACATCGCCGTCAGCGGCACTTTTCTCGACCGCGGGTCTGCCAAAATTGTCCTCCGCAGGCATACAGTTTCTTAGTACATACTCTATGTCCGAAGGGCGGCCTTCGCAGGCCGCCCCGAACGTCCTCTGGCGGCAATGTCGGCTGAAAATTCGCGCCACGATTCTCCGAGAGACACTACCCCAATCACGCCAGATGGTTGTCCCTTGGAAGGTAGCCGCGCTGGAGGGACACTCGGGGTTGCGTCATTACCCACGCCATCGGTCGCATCTTCAAGCGCCCGTGTAGCCTCCGCCACCGACGATGGGGCTTGCGACTCCATGATGCCCAGCCCCAGCGGTCACCGTAAGCAGAATGGGCTTTCCGTCGCCAGCCAGCCAACAAGCACGCAGCAAGGGGCCGATCCCTTCAGAGACGACTTCGCATGCCTGGCAGGGGGAACAACCCCCGAGAGCAGCCTGATCCGGGTACGTCGTAAATCCAAGGGTAAGAAGTCGGAGCCGAAAGAAGAAAGGAAGAGCTCGATTAGCAGCCCCCAGAGCCGGGAAAGCATTCCCACGGCGGCCACATGCCCCGGGCCTGCGTTCCAGGATAGCAGATGCGAAGACAGATGTGCCTCGACGTCAGCGATGCATGCGACAGATGATCGCGGAAAAGTCTCCGAACAGCAGCCTGTGGATGCCGACCAGGAGAATGCCGATTATTCCAGCGACCAAGCCAGAATTGAGAAAAAAGTCTTAAAGAAAAAGCAGGTTGGCGAGCAGAAGAATGAACACAGAACGCACCGGCCGTCGCTGGGCTTCGTATCGGTATCTACGGACGCAGACGTCATGGTGACGAGGTGTTTTGAGATTGCGAGAGCTGAAAAAGAGTGCGAAGAAGGGATTTCTCCGAGCGGCAGTGACCCCAAGCCAACAGTATCTAGTAAGGACTCACCGTCGAGTACCGTGCCTGAAGGAAGCAATTCGTCTGAAAGACGTCCCTCCAAGGACGGCGATACTAAAATGCGGAAAGAGCGAAGTTCGGTTCAACGCCCCAAAACATTATCGGTGGATTTCTTTGGGGGCAGCGAAGAGTATTCGGACAACTCCTTGTTCGAGACACACAAGCAGCTAGATCGGCTGGCACAAATTTCACCCGAGTTCTCACAGCTGGTTTTGGCCAAGAAAATGTCCCTGCGGAAGCACAGCCTGTGTGAGCACAGTGGTATGGCAGCCAAGAACAGCCTTCCCATTTCCGCCCGCAGTGAACTCCGTTCATCACCAGGCACGTCTCGGACGCCGTCCCGTCAACCAGCGGCGCTCGCCGACACTGAGACACGCAACCAGGGAACAAAGCCACTCGGCGTGTCTGTTGAGCGTTCTCGTCGCGGGTCTCGACACGCCGACTTTAAAGGCGGTATCGTCAATGAACAGGAGAAGCACCTTCCCTTTTCAGAGTCCGGCGGTTCGGTTAAGCGGACTTCCTCAGACGACTCTCCCAGGCAGCCAGGTCGCTCCATACACTGGTCCCAAGCGGCGGTGGGCTCTGGAAGGTCTGAAGCAAAAGAGGACGATAAAAGACCGGATGAAGTTTCACTCGGAACACGTTGCAGTGAATTTGTTGATTCTTGTGTGGAACGGAAGGAACAGGGTATGAACGTTTCGGCACCCGCTTTTAACGAGGAGTCGTTTACGCCAGACGAGAAACAAGATACGGAAGAGGGAGTACAGTCCAGCTTCACATTTTCTCCCGAGTTTTCTGATGAGCGTAAAACAAGCGAGCAGAGCGATGCAGTGACCCTGCAGGTTGCGTCGGCACTGGTTCGCGATGGGCAGATAGACACCCACTCAAAGACTGCCCCTGTAAGTTGGAACACAGCTTCGAGTCCTATAAAAGCAGATGAAACTGAGCTACCTCCATCCTCGACTTTGCCTAATGAAACTCTACGAAATTCGGATGTTGGCAGCCAACCTAGTGCAGTTTCTGGTATGCCGCACGAGAAATCACTTGTTGCCGATGCAGCCAGAGGAACTTCACAGCTTGAAACTTTCAGTTTGGAACGCCCGGAGAGGGCTCCGGTAGAGACAACCGACCACGAGCAGGAGCTCGCCTGTCGACTAGCGGGCTCCACTGCGAAGCGCGAGTCCTCAGAAACAGTCAGCATGGCTGAAACACGGGACTTTGGCACTTCAGTTCCTACATGCATCAATGCTCAGCTTGAAATTGCACCCGCCATCCTCAGCTTGGAAACTGTATCTGCCATTCGAGATCGCTCGGAGAAACTGCCTGAAGAGTCGTTTGTTTTCAACCCTAGCTTGGCACCTTCAGTAGGAATGCCACCGGTTGGCGATCGAGATGAAGTGACTGACTCAGAAGCTAAGATCAGAACTTACAAGTTCGAGCCCTCTACTTCTGGCTTTGCTGGAAGTCCACTCAGTGCATTCGAGTTCCCTGACCAACTACAATCCCACAGTTCTTGCCTTGCTGGAACTTCACTCATTGTGTTGGAATTGCCTGACCAAGATTTTGAGGGCGAAATCAACAAACCGAGTCAAGGAAATGAGCATCGTGCTTGTACAGCTTCAAACGGGGTCCCAGACGACGCGGACAACGCACTCGAAGCTGAAGTCAAGTTCATGATGGGTATGGACGCGGGAACACCACCTGCCGAAGCTGACATGCCAATGGAAGACTTTAAAACGCTAACAGAGCTTGACGAGCGAGCGATGCCGAATTTAACAATGTCGAGTGATATCGGTGCGTTGCAGGATGAAAATGCTGTTGTACAGAATCCGCACGCACCGGCTGCAGATAATTCTACAGTACACACTGACGCAAGAAGTTCCGAGACAATGAAGAATGCACCCAAGCATGCAGACGAGCCCACCGCTCAGCATGTCCGCGAAGTCGCTGTAAGCTCTCCTACGTCAACGAACGGCGGCCAGCAGCCTTCCCAAGGCGGCAAGGATGCGGCGGTCGCAGACCTCACCCTAGTTCCACCACAGGACGCTCCTCTCGCGGAGTGTACCGAAGCCTCCACTGCGAAATCTGTGCTGCCGAAAAACAACCGTGGTCCAAAGCGCCGTCGGCATCGAAGCGACGCGGGGCCCTACAGGCACTCACTCTGCAAGAGTACAACCCACCATAAGAGAAAGAAGGCGCACTCCTTCGCGGCACGTTCTCCTCCTCGCCGTGATGAAGAGCGTTCCCTATCAGTATCTCCGCCCTCGGTCTCGGGAACCGCAACTGGATCTCAGAACGTGGTCCGAAAGGGCGACGATACCGATTCCGCAGCTTTGTTCGGCGTGGCAGCACACAAGTCTACGTCTCAGCGCCGTTTGTGGGACGAACTTTCAGCGATTATGACGCAGCCAGTCTCTGTCGGCGTGTCGGTGCCCGCCGTGAGGGAGGTGGTAGTTCTGGTTGACGAACATGCCTCTCCTCATGTTCAAGTAAACCATGTACTCCCTGCCGGGAGCTATGCGAACATCGAAGAACTTGATATAGCAAGAGAATATATATCCGTAATTACCAAAGGAAGCTCTAGGTGAGGCTTCAATCCGAGACTACGATAACACGACACTCGAACACGTTGGAAATATTTCGTGAGCGCTTTATTGCCCCGAAAATTTACTGTGTATCCTGCTGTATTTTACTGCCGGGAGGGAAATCAGCAGATGCATCTTTCTTTGATAGCGTTTCTCCCGGCGCGCAGTTTTCTTGAGCGGTAACCATGATAAGACAATAAAAAATAGTTCGCAGTTCTATAAAGCGGCCTTGATTATAGGAGCCGTACGTAGTTCATTCATCGCACAGTAATCGATCTCGAGAGGCCAGTGTTCTTGTAATCTTCAAAAAACAATCAAAACAAAAAGGCAAGAGCGCGCGAAAAGCTAAAAAATAAACGTGACCGTAATCCAGTCGCCACTACCAGACCGCGCACCTTCGCGAAGGGTTCATGGCAGCGCCGGGCTCGCAGTCGAAGGCGGTCGCAAACTCCGGCATGTTGAGCAGTGGCACATTGCAGCGCAACTTCTCGGCTGGGTGCGTCGACAAGCGCTGCGCCGCTGTCGATCGCTCGATGCCGCAGAACTTGTAGCAGTAGGCAATAAAAAAGAGCTGCTCTTCTTCGAAGGCGTCCAGCCCTCGCAATTGTACGACGGCGGGGGCTCGCTCGGCCGCGAGAGCGTACGCTTCGTAGGCGCAGCGAGCTCCGCCGTTGTCCGCCATGTTCTCTTCGAGAGTCACTGAGCCCGCGTTCGCTGAAGAGGCGAGACCGCGCATCTGATCGACGAAGCAGGCACTCGTCTCGCGGTACGCAGCCGTAGTAGCGTTGCTCCACCAGTCTTCGAAGCCGCCCACGTCGTCGTACAGGCGGCCGCTCACATCGAAGCCGTGGATGATCTCGTGTGCCACGATGGCGCCCAGGCCTCCGTATGTGACCGATAGAGGCAGCTCCGCCGCGAAGAAGGGCAGCGCTAGCAGCGCAGCGTTCACGTTGACCACGTTGAGGCTGTAGACGTACATTGCGTTGGCCCTAGAATGTTCCGTGGCCGAGTCGCTGAGGCCGATGACGCGGTACATGGACAGCACGCCGCTCTTCTGCTTAGCCTCGATCAGCTGAGTTGCGAGGTCCAGGAAGCTGCTGCCGCTGCTTCGGGCGTCAGACAAAAGGGGACTATACGCCTTGTCCAATGCCGCATCTCTCGCAAAACTGGGTACGTTGAAAGCAATATTCTTGGCCTTCAGTACGGAAATGTTCTTGGTGGCAGAGTCCATCCATTCGGCTCGGTGAACTCGCTGGACAAAGACGTTTTTGATGTCCGACACCAGCTGTTTTAGTCTGTCAACGTCGGCCGGTTTGGCTAGCGCTTGGGAGACAAATGAGTTCCACGTGTCCGGCAACAGCTTGGCCATCCACTGCTGGCATGTGCGCATCACTTCGTCCGCTGGGATGTCTTTGTCGCCCCGCAGGACTATTTCCTGCACGTGTCGTACGTCGTACGTCGCCTGGCCGTATCTAAGCAGCACCCTGAGGGCGAGGTAAGCTTTGATGTCCTCCGGATAATCATGGCCCAAAAAGTAAGTCAGCAGCCACCCTATGTACGCCGGGTGATTGACAATGACCGACTTCTGGGCCGTGAGTGCAGCACTGGTTGGGAGGTTCTTGTTTAAAGCAGACATCCACTTTTGCCAGGGGAAGTCAGCGCAGAGGTTTCCTAGGTCTTTTACCATGTAAGTCAGCAAAGTTTGCCCGTGGTTCCGAAGCTTGGCAATGTCTCGCTCCACAGCCACCAGGCGCCGCGCGAAGTCGGCGTACTCGTTTCGACGGCCGAAAAGAAAGGCGAGGCTAACGATCAACTTCTGGTACAGCGATGTCTTTGCATCGGTCAGTTTGCCCGGTATTAGAGGTGTCGGAAGGCCTAACACTATGGCGCCCCTCTCCTTGCTTAGGGACTTGATGGAGAAGGAAAAAAGCACGTTCACGTCCCACTTCATAGCCAACGTGACCAGGAGCTCCAGGAGATCCGTGGCGTTGCTGCGGTAAGGGGCGTCCTCGTCGGGCCAGGCCAGGCCTATATGCTTGAGGAGCTTGCGCATCGAGACGACCCCGTTCCCCTCCGGCGTCAGGGACTTGGTGCAGGCGACGTAGACACTGGCCAGCTTGGCGAACACGGCACGAGTCTGGTTCTTGGGGCCCCGGAGGAACGTCTTCCAGAGTGCATCTTGAAGCTTCGTCCGCACGCTTTGCTCGACTTCGTCGAACACGTTGCGGTGCTGCTGTGCGGGCTTCAGTGCGTGCGTCCGGCGCCAACCGCCGCACACGTACGCATAGAAGTCGTCGCACGGGTCGAGGTCTCCGTTGACAGAACTGTTGATGAGTTTCGCGAGCGCCTGACATCCGCTAGAGGCGCACACAACCTCGTCCATGACGTAGACGCGCCGCGAGAAGACGGTGGGCACGAAGGCGGCTGCGCAGAACGACGCTGACACGAAGATAATGAGCGCCGCTCCGTAATAGAACGGCTTGAGGTCCTGACGCCGCCGCGCATCTTCGCGTTCCACGATGGACACCTCGGCCTCTTCCATGGAAGCAAACACCGCGTGTCTTCGGCGGGGCGAGCCCGAGGTTTCCGGCCGGTCGCTTTCCACGTTCGTCGACGCTCCTGATGGTGGGGCTGCCACTGGGGGCGGTATCTCCAGCTTGACCCAGAAGTCCAGCTCAACTGGAGGAACGCGGCGGCGCAAAGACGTGGCTGAACAAAAAAGGAGGGCGTGGATCTGTCGTCTTCTTCGCCTTCTTTCACGAGCTTCGTCACGCGCTATTGAACGAAAACTATCGTCAAAGGGACATCATTTCGGGCCACTTGCAACCAATTCACCGTTTATGGCCACTGTGAAAACGCATCGAAATTGCAGCTAAATAAAGGTTTCTAGCGGCCACTTCATTTTCTTTATACTTTCTGGAGTTTCGTTACTGCTGCAATCTTTTCTACTCCCAAACACAAACAAACAAAATGGGTGCTTACCTCTCGAGGTATGTTGCGAGTAGCAGGGGCAACAAGTCACTCTGTTTAAAGATGTGCTTTAGTATATGTGTTTTAGAAGAAAAAAAAAGAAGTGTTAATTTAAAAAAAAATATGCTTTTAGTGGCTTTGAGAAATGTATTTTAGGATATCGGTGTTCAATGAGTTCATTCACCAACTATTTTGGAGTGCGGTGAAATTCATTATTCAGCATTTCATGGCGGGCGGTGCCTGAAAATAAAGGAAGAAAGAAGTAAAAAAAGCAAAAAACCCCGAGGACGCCTAAACACTTTTTATGTGTTGTGAACGCAAAAGCATAATGTGTTGTGAACGCAGTTGCTCCCGCCTCCCGTTGTCGAAGGGCCTTGTAATCACGCCGCTTGGGGCACTTTGATTTGTGACCTGCCTCAATTCTTTTGAATGGCTTTGATCTGCCTCTTACGCGTCGCACTGCTGCTCGTTCCAGTCGCCATGTAATGGAAGAGTGGACGGCGACGGTGAACTTCACTGCCTGTTGATCTGTGATGAACTGCTCAGCGTCGACGATCCCTTCTCGCTACTGCTGGGTGCGTTCCAGATGCGTGCTCGCGCTATGGAGCACCCAACTGCATGTTCAGGCCACCTCACCTCATTCCCCACCCTGACCCGAGCACAGGAAATATTCTTGAACAAGTTCGTGACCAACACCTGTACGGCACCAGAGACAATTCGACGACAATGGTATTATCCACAGCACGCCCTCCGATGTCCCCGCGTGCCACCACTCCATCGCAGCCGATCTCCACCACCCCATCTGGCACTGCCCCAAGTTTTCTCGCTTTCGTACATTCACTCCCCCTCACCACGACACCTCAACTTACATCGACCCAACATCCCTCCCACACGACACACTCTTCGAAATCGTCATTCATGCCACAAAATGCGACCTAGTACGGGCAATTTAGCAGTGGTCTGCACGACTTCTGAAGAGATTCTTGAAGACGACGTCATAAGGACTGTGCTACGCCCTCCCCATTCCCTTTCCCCCCCCCCCCCCCGGTCTTTGGCCTTCCTTTCTAATAAAGTTAACAACAACAACTAGAACGCCTGCGAAGGAGCCGTTTTTTTTTTTCTGTTCGAAGCCGTATTTTTCGCTCAAACCCGCCGCAGTGGCTCAGTGGCTAAGGTGCTGTGCTGCTGAACCCACGGACGCAGGTTCGTACCCGGCCACAGTGATCGATTTTCAGACGGAGGCGGAAAGCGAAAACACCCGCCGTGTGTCGAGATTTTGGCGCACGTTAGAGACCCCTAGGTGGTCACAATTAATACAGAATCCTCTACTGCGGCGTGCCTCACAGCCCAGGTGTAGCTGTTTAAAGCTATTGGCTATGCCTTCGTCTTAAAACAATTTTTACGAACTCCAGCCTATGCAGAAAAACAGATTAATATAAAAAAATGTGGCATCCATTAGGCCAACAATATCTAAACTTCCGAATAAATCATTAATTAGTGTTTTCCTCCGGGGGAGTTGTAAAACTACTGATCGTTGTAGTAAAAACACACGTAGAAGCCGGGTAGATTCACGGGTGTGTAACTTCCGACAGTAAAACAACTATCGGTAGGCCTTATCTTATAAATTAGGCTGAACCAGTGGCTTCATCCGTGCCCCCTCCCAAGGTCACTGAAAATTTTACGGGGCGCTGCAGCCCCTTCAGGAACTGCCTGCGTACGCCACTAAATCATCACCATCATCATAATCGTCGTCGTCGTCATTTTCCGTTTGGGTTTTTCTCCTCTCCATTTTCGTGGCTGAGAAGCTTCTGCTACCCTCCGTTTAACGGCCCTATAGGTGGTATTCAATGAGAAGTTTAGTTTTCAATTTCGTCGCTTGGCAACACTGGAAACGGCCACGTATACTTGGCGCGGCTTGGGCCACTGCGCCCTCCCGCCAAAGAAAAAAAAAAAATGCCGACGTGCGTCGTATGCTCCGTTTCAACCCGATTCTCAACAATGGTCTCAACAGAGATGTTACTAATCGCACTCACGTTGAACTCGAGGCATTACTTTGCGTCCGGTGGGGTATGGAGTTTGGAACGTCCAACGCATGTCATGCGCTTAGCACGGACAAGTGCCGCCATCCCGCGGAGCCCGACGTAACCAGTGACGGCGCACTCACATGGTTGCCTGCATGCGTGCCTCGCCAGTGAATCCAAGCCGAGACTCACCGAGACTCCGAGTGACGCCGAGACTCACCGCGCGCCGAGTATACTCGAAACTCAGTGTACGTCAAGCCGTGGGTACCGATTGATGGCGTTAGATATCAGAGTATAACTTTATGCCAAGTGTGAGACTGCAAGATACCAATCATACCATCGCGTTCGCATTGCCAGCGCGTCATCTGTTGGGGTAGAGCCGTACAATCGCGGTGCCAAGTGGATGCCGCATGCGTGATGGCGCTGCTAAAAAGTCTGTCCAGACATACCCGCGTCCGCACCCGCTTTCGCAAAGAGGGAATCTAGGGGGAACGTACTGTGCTGCTTGCATAATTACTAGTTCTGTGATTAGCATACTCAAAATACTCAGGTAGTACTCCTCAATGCATGCCTCTAACACACTGTTCTAACGCATTCAATCAGGTAACTAGTTCATTTTGCATCAGCCGCGGTGGCGTCGTATGGGATGCGTGCTCGTCTTCTGAATACGAGACGAACACGCGGACTCTGGACTCGATCCCCATATATATATCAAAATTTACTGAATTATATTATGCTTCCAACTCAACCAACTTATGTTCTTCTCTTTACGCCACCGTTTTTTTTTTTTTTGTCTACCGTCCCTCGGTTAGGCCGATTTTTTGACCTATCGAGTCAACTAATTTTCCGGGTCAAAACCTGGGCGCTGTCAACTAAAAATACGCAGCAGGGGTGAGGAGTCCAAGCCAGGCACGCGCGGGAGGGGGCAAGTGACTTACTGGATTCCCTTGTCAAGAATATGCGCGCCCAGCTCACTGCTTCGTCTGTACCACTTTCTTCGTGTTTCTTACTTCCCATTTTCATTAAATGGTGTTCGTTTTTACCTTTTTTTCTTTCTTTCTCTATTCTCCTTACTTTTATTTCTCTACTCATCTACTGCTAATCCATCCTACTATTAAAATATTTTTCTTTCCCTACCAAAATTACCTAAGTTTTTTCGGTAAGGCGCCCATTTCCTGGCCAATCCCCCTGAGTGGGTACGCGCCATTTAACTGGAACCACCACCACCACTTAAACACTTCTCTACGTCGATGCCACGCGGAACGCGGGTTTTCAGGCAGTTTAAAGCGTTATCAAAAACTGTACCAAGAGAAGAAATAAAATGCAAAACGAGCGCGAAGTCCTCGCGGCTTCATAGCGCGCCAGGAGAAGCCATAATGTTTTTGGATTCAAAACATGTAAATCCATTTAGGCGCCCCAAAAGATTTCAATTTTTCAGATGTACTGAACGGGTACACGGACGCACGCACCCAAAATTTGAAGAAGCGTTGGGTTCAGCTAAAGGAACTTTATGAATGAAAGATATTTGGGCATTTATCCCCCACCACCCCATGGCACGGGGTTAATTCGAGCATGTGGGGTTGACGAAGGCAATGCAATTTTGCCCCACGAGGTAGCCGACATTCTTGTGCCGTCCCCGAAAGGATGAAATCTCTAGCCTGTGGAAATCGGAAGTGCTTCTTCCCTCTTGCATGCGAATGATTTGTTGAGACATTTTTAACCACTGTTTCCCCCGACACAATTCGTGACTAACAAGTTGTTTCGCTCAAAAAATGATTGGCTTCATGAGTGGACCAGGGAAGATATCAGCAAGTTCGTTGTTTTTTCAAGTGGCCCCTGTTCCTTTTTTTACCCAATAATATACCCAATAAAAATAATATACCCAATAATATACCCAATAAAAAAACCTGTTCGTTCAGCATGCAGCCGTCCTTGACCATGCACTTGTGCAGTCCTCCGCCGGCTTGATGATGATGATGGATAAACTTTATTGTGCCCAAAACTGGAAGAGGAGAGGGGCGAAATGGTTGTTACTGCTGTTGTTATTGTTGAAAAACTTTAACTTGATCCTGGGGGTGCGGGAGTGGTCCCTCGCTCCAGGAGGCCATGCGACGCCGTGCTGCCGCAGTCCTGGGGACCAGAAGATGCTGGGCGCCCAATGGTTGTGCCGCGGGTCACGCTGTTGGCCGAAGACAACGCGGGACGTGCTTTTTCGCGCCAATGGTTGCTTATGAACACAGAATACGCGTGCATAATTTTACTCAGTCAAAATTGGGTATATTACTTTAAAGAGACCCTGCAATACTTTTGATAAACGCTTTCACCCTTTCCTTCGCGTCTGGAAGCACTGCGAAAGCTACGGTTATCGCCAGCACGGAGCGGCACTCCTTGATTTGCTCGTCGCACCAGATACCCTTCCGTTTCTGGTGTGTTTTTGTTGCTGTATTTTTAAAGTTGCTATCGAAAAGCGTTCATTGCTGCAACTGGTGGGAAACCGGCCAACAGCCGCTACATGGCCTCAGTGACGTAATTCGGGCCGTGGAAGAACGTCAAGACCGGGAAAGAGGGAAAAATCTTTTGAGCGAGTTTCCAAGGGATCTGATGGGCATAGAGCAGTAATTTTTCGCTGAGGTACTTTGCGACCCTCTAATCTAAGTATTGGGTGTGTTGGGTGACTATACGTTCTGCAAGCATTTAAGATTGCAAAAAAAGTTTAAAAACGTTTTGCAGGGCCCTTCAAAGGCGGCACTTAGCAGCGCCTATATCCGAGGTCCAGGGCTTGATCCTGGGAGACCCCCAGATCTTAAGCCTTTGAAAACTTTCTCTTGTGTCGTAGGGCAATCTCGCGTGCGCAAAAAAAAAAAAAATTGATTTTATGCACCGAAGCAACACCAGGGCTACGAGCTGCGCCGTAGTGGAGGGCTACGGATTACCTTATACCACCTGGGGTTCCTTAAGGCGCGCCGAAGTGTCGACACTCGGGCGTTCTTGTTTTTAGCCTCCATTAGAAAAATTTCCGGCGCGGCCGGGATTGAACCCGTGTCCTTGGGATTTGGCAGCACAGCGCATTGGACACTGAGCCCACATGGCCGATAGTTTACACACCATTTCGCAAATTTCTAAAAGTAACTTTCGCGCAATTACTTTTGTTGAGTTTTCACCATTTCCTTTTGAAATTACCCTTCCCTAAAGCAACTATGCAGCCGACCCAGGCCACACGCGCGGTCGGTGTCCCTTCATTCCCTGTAGTTGGGTGGACGAGGAAGACGAAGCTCACTTCCAGGAGATCGGGCGTAGGAGCGATGTCCGGGCCGCCGTCCCGGCCGGGCCCGCCTTCACGGCCGAAGCCGCCGTCGCGGCCGCATTCGATCAGTCAGGAGGGCGTCTCAATCTCCGGAGTGCGTGTGGGGTCCACTGTGACCGGGACGCGCAGCCAGGACAGATGGCCTGCGCCCGGACGCCCTCACCTGGGCGGCAACTTCTTGCCGAATGGCTGGAGGGGCAGCAGCAGCGCGGCGCTCACCGAGGGCCGCCGGGGCCGCAGCTTCACCGCTGCCGCCGCCCAGGGCAAAATTGGAGCTCCCGGCGCTAGCCGCTCCTCCGGCGGAGGAGGCACCATGCCGGCAACGTCCAACAGCCTGGGCCGGCGGAGCTCCTCCCAAATTGGCGCCTGGCGAAGCTTCAGCGCGGGCTTGGGCGGGAGCTCTCAGAGCCTCGCGAACGCCGCCAGGCACGCCATAAAGAACGGCAGTGAGTTTAAATTCTCGCCGCGTGGCAGCCGCAGCCGCTCAGGAAGCGGCATAGCGCTACCGTCCTCCGCTCTGAAGCAGCAGTACGTCGTTTCTCCGACGCCCCAGTACTCCAAGAAGACGGTGCTCATTACACCTCCGGGCACGCCATCTACGTCCATCGAGTTCGTCTGCACGGTGACTCCGGCGCAACGCGGGGTCCTGGCGCCGAACACTTCTTCGCTCCAAACTGAAATCCGTACCTCCGTCACGACGAAGACCATCGAGATCACACTGCCCTCCCAAACCCGGTCTCCCTCGTCGCTTCCGCTAGTCACTGAGGGGAGCGCGATGATTCTGCGTCCGCAGCGCTGGACTGCATCGACCCGCCGGTTGTCGGTGCCCGATGATTCCGACGCGGCGGCTGTGGCGGCGAGGGCGAAACGAGAAGAGCGACGACGCTCTTCGACGCCTATCGCGAGGCCCTTGACAGCGATGCAGATGGATAAAAGCCACCTCCTCGCAGACGCAGACGAAAAGACGCAGCCCGTAGTCACGCACACCTCGACGGGAGAGTCTGACGAACAGGAAGTGTCAGCCATGCCGACGGCTGATACGTACCGGAAGTCGCTGTCCGAGATCGAGGAATCGGAATCGAGTTCCGCAAGCCCCGCGGTAACGCAGAGATTCGAGAGCCGTGCAGCCAAACACAAGCACTTGTCACCAGTGGGGATGGCGTTAATACTCAAGGACGAGCCTGAGACCGCAGAAGGGGAAAAGGAGCCTGCTGCCGCCACTGCCGCCCACCGAGTGCTGCATCGTCCGCCGCCACAGCAAAAGAAGGAAGAACCGCCTGGTGAGTGCCAACGACCAAACGTGTTCATTGGCACCGTAGTGTCATGCTTTCTTCACTTTGAATTCATCCCTTGTTTACGTGTTCGAGCAGTTTTGCGCAGGTTGGGCTAAATGGTGATTTGAAGTTTCGTTGGAGCGTTCGTAGGTCATCAATACGAAGAGTGGTATTATGCGGAGGTGCGGAGTGTGTAGGCTGGGGCGTAAGTGCTGTCCTGAAATATTGACAGCTCGTAGGTTTAGGCGCAGCCGTCTCTTGCGAAGTCTCTGCGTTCTCCATTTCTCGCCTCAAGCATGGCGTCTCTGGCTGCACGAAATTGCGCGGAAAATTTAACAGATCACTTTGTCGCATAAAGAATTGCCTCGTGTGCCTCGCCAGTGATTACAAGCTATATGTAGCCTTCCTCGACATCGTCTCTCATTAAACCAAACCAAGCCAGTTCTGAGATATTTGAAACAATACATGCATTTAACTGGGACCGCGAACCCGTATAGAAGAAGCGCCAGTTGTACGCAGAAACTACACCACGCGCTGCAGTGAGGGAAGTGCGCTTTCCTGCAACGCGGTGGCGGCGCGCTAAGACGCCATTCAAGTCTTGCGCGCGAGTCTTGCACCAGAATTTTTAACACGGAAGTGTTCTATGCCGGGGTCCACCAAGATCTAACTGACATCATATCCGTCACCGAAATGACATCGCCAAGAATATCGAATGACGCTGCGGGGCCGGGATTCGAACCAAGAGCTCTTTCGCCGCAACGGGAGGTGCGAAACATGCTCCCGACTGCGCTATAGGAACAGACGCGTGAAGACGACGACAAACGCGCCTTATATCCTTCCCTTCAGATGGTGCTGCCGTGCAGGAGAGGCGAAGCGAAGTAGTGCATGATGACGCTAATGAGCGCCGACAGTTGGCGCCTCGATGCCAGCGCCTACGTGAACGGGGGACGCGCAGCGTAACCTGCGGAAAAGCATTTAAGGCAACGACCACGGAATAAGGTCGACGCCGACTTGCGAGTAACACGCTCGTGGCACAGTCCGCTGCTCCTTTCGTTGCAGCGCGCACCGTGTGTTCACCAAACGATTCGCTGACAACCCGTTTGGTTTCGTTCGCACGGACGCTTTGCGAAAGCCTGTGGTTTCAGTCGGATTTATGCAATGCTCCGGCGCGTGCAATCCTGTGTCTAACGATGATGCCTATAATGGTGCCATACCGAAATATAAATAGAGATGTGCAAGTTCATATCGATGCACAATAAGCATTCAACTGCTACTGTGAAGGCAAATCTCACTTTCGTGTTTAACCGGTTACTATGGAAGAGGGATCAACCACATTATCCCCCCTCTGTTCCGTTTTCGTTATAAGGAAACCTATCAAGCTTCGCTGGTCGTCCACCTTCAGAGTCGAATGGTTCATTTCGAAGAAATGGGTCCAATGCTGCGCTTGCGCATTCTAGTTGAGGCCTAACAACCATATTATAAGCAAGGAACTTCACGTGTGAAGGTGCGGCCTTTAATTTTTCACGGCGCAATTCAAGTTTTCTACAGGCTTATACACAAATTTTGTTCGTGACTCTACTAGGGTAGTTGGATACTTGTAACTTCCAGATATTTTCATTCTTCAACCTATTCAGCTAATTTTTTTTGCGACTTGAAGCAACATAGAG
The DNA here is from genome assembly GCF_048455015.1 of Haemaphysalis longicornis. Classification (NCBI taxonomy): domain Eukaryota; kingdom Metazoa; phylum Arthropoda; class Arachnida; order Ixodida; family Ixodidae; genus Haemaphysalis; species Haemaphysalis longicornis. The sequence goes on along the minus strand of NW_027526295.1, from coordinate 155,942,802 downwards.
TTATCACAGTTCAGCTCTATGGAACATTTTGCGCACAATTCAGAAACGTCATCAAGAATACTTCGAAGGCTCGCTTGGTCGTTTGAGGGAGACATGCATTTGAACAGTGCAAAGTCGTCAGCAAACAACCTTAAATGAGTAGGGACACGAAATTTCAAAAGCTTAGATAACTGTGTAGAAAGCTTCCGTTGTATATGGAGTTACCCGCTCGGAAGTTTAAACTGTAATGGTTCAGTGGAACATATCTTAAATCAATTTTAATCCTTGCGCGCACGGGAAAGCCAATCCGCGCCATCGAGCAAGCTCACGACGTCATCTGCGCTTTGACCCAAACGGTCGACGTCAGGGCTTCCGTGACGTATCGAAGCGGCGGCGGTGCTGTTGGCGCGCGCTTTTCTGCCTTGGGCATTACGCACGAAGTATATATAGTTGGTCGTGGCATTAGGTCACAGTTTTTGCAACCTACGTCACGCGCGACTGCGGCCGATCGGGCCGTTCTGGCGCGTGCGCGTGCGCCCAGACCGGAATCGGCTGAGGTGCGACGAGAACAGTGACGTCAAGTGCGTCTTCCCGTCACGGCGGTTTCCTCGGTGTTCGCTTCACCGAAACCGAAACTGGCACGAATAAACAGAGCTGCGGAGCTGCGGAGCTGCGTGTGTTGCGTTCGACAGTCTAATGCGCCATTCAATGATTACTGGGCTCGTAGGCAGCTATAGCCGCGAAAAAAAAAAAAGTAACACAAAAATTCCGTGTTAGTACTGCTTTATTACAACCGATCCCGTATCAATAGTCAGTAAAATCATTAGTATAGGTAGTCCCAGTCCGAGCTCGATGCCGTGAGGAACAGCAGTAGTCGTAGGGAGTGCTCTATAAAAAGTTATTTTAACAGGTTACGAAGATATAACTGGGTCTATTCTATTGGCGTTATTGGTAGGCCAATTTTTCGAAGTTTTAAGATCAGTGTGTTGTGGGGAACGCGATAAAATGCTTCACTAAAATCCCACAATCTTAACCAAAATATCGTGGAGTTCGTAAATAGTGTTTACGAGCTGGGTGAGCGTAAATAGGCGCTTTCCAAAACTATGTTGTAAATGCTTTAGAGCGTTGTTAGCTTCCAAGAATAGACAGTGAATTTTGATACGACGTGTTCAGAAATACCACATATACTAGATGTCGGAGAGATAGGGCGATAGTTGCCTGCCAAACGGCGGTCTCCTTCTTAAAAGATTGGCCCGATACAAACCATTCGCCAGTCAACAGGGATTTCGAAATAATTAAAAGCCGAAAAGATGAGTAAGAATATGTCCTATAACCGTTCAGCGTAACGGTGCAAGAAGGCACTGGATATATGTTGTCGAGACCACCGGATGGCCTAATTTTTAGATTAGGTAGCATATTATTAACACCTTCAACGATTATAATGTCGGAGAAGCTATTTGGAAGAGGTATGTTGTACGGTCTAGTTTCTTCGATTCGGGGGTACAATACGTAGGGAAAATGTTGGCTAAAGTGGCTGACATGCTTGTACCAGAGCCGTTAATTGATATATGATCGACTTTTTTAGGCGGATAACCTGGGTAGCGGCAGATCTTATCAGAACAGCTTTAAGGCGAAAGCGTGAGGTGCCCCGCCCCGCGAAAAAGCACCGTCGTTGCTGTCCGTTCAATAAAGTGGTTGCCGCAGTAAAAAAGTAAACAAATGAGCACGTGTGAAGCGGTGGGATTTGAACCCGGGAGCTGCAAGAAAACAGCCCGTTGCTCTACCATAACTGCGCTATGTCTTTTTTTCTTCTACAAATGCGCTCTCTCTTGCTATTCTTTATTAACCACCTTGCCAGCGCATAAAAAGTTGTCGCTGTTGCTTCTTTGTCTGCGGCCCATGGGCACTTGGGGGATTGGCTAGAAATTGGCCGATCCCCCAATCTGGCATAGGGGATTGGCTTTGAGAAGAAATGAGCCCGCTTCGCATATCTCGCGAAACTACGAATTGGAAACGTAAAAGTTGTAAAACTACGCGTGTCGCGTGACACCTGAGCGTGATGGCGCGTGTGTGCCAGAGTTCTGTCGGAAGCAACTCGCGCCGTAAGAGGGAAAGACAAAAGCGAGGAAATAGCCGCATACACTGTAGCAGAATGGAAGGCGGTCGAAGTAAAACTGGCGCGTAAAAGACAAAGAAACGGAAGGAAAAAAACGATCCAAATACGGTGTTGTTAGTGTTGCTAGACTTTCGCCTTCAAAGCATGTGAGCAGAGTTAAGTGTCCCGAGAAAGTTTTTTTATAAAGCTTGGACGAGTGAGGAAAAATATTTCGCCCTAGCATAAAAAAATTACACCATCTTCCCGAGGGGAACCCGGAGGTGATGCGAAGTATCGCAGAGTTCCAATCCAATCCAATCCAATCCAATGCCCCTCGCGAGAGAGTGTTCGCTATCGGAGAGGGAAGGGGGTGAGCGCTGCGCGAGGAGAATGGGGGACGCCGACAACGCCTACAACGCCGGATGGATGCAGGGACAAGGAGAGTGAATGAGATGCGTCGCATCTAAAACTCATCGTGGCACTTATGTGGGCTGACATGCTTTGAAGGAGAAAGCTTGCCGACGCTTATCGATTGCGGGGTTTAACGCGCCCGAGCTTTTGCACCTGGGCTATTAGGTGCACCGTCGTGGAGGGCTGCGGGTTAATTTTGAACACCTGGGGATCTTTAACGTGCGCCGAAGTCCAGAAACACGGGGCTTTCGTTTTAAATGCAGAGCATTTCAGTAACTCACGATGCCACCCGCGTTGTCCCGTCGTAGTCCGCACCGTCGTTGTCCGCACCCCTCCCCCTACACTATATAAAGGAAAATACTATCCGGCGCCAGGTTTCGATCCCTCGACCCTGCGGGCGGAACGCAATGTACATGGTGCTCTACCCACTGCGCCACAAAGCCGACACAGAATGGGTCGCTAGGAACGCGCCTTATATCGTTGACTCATTCAAATTACTGCTGACGAGCGCTCTCTCGTCAGCAGTTGCCACAAGTGCAACAACATTAACGTAACGCAAACTACTTAACGTCGTGCGCCCCCGGAAATGCTCTGCATTTGATCGTGCCCCTCGCGAGGGGGATGTTTGACGCTACCTCTTACAAGACCGAGTGCAACCGCCGAGAACAAGGTCCCACGAGCGGCGCGCGCTGATGATGATGATGATGATGATGATGATGATGCTATTTTGGCTGTACCCTTTGAATCGGGTGGGTGTGCACGCTAGCCAGGACAAACAGAAAGAGAAATGCATGACAAACATAACGACAATAACGCGGCCCGAACGAGACACGAACATATGGCACACCGTGGACTGGTGGCGCCATCTGGCAGCTGCGACGCGAACTACCATCAAGGCAGGCAGAAAACCGAACGCGCGAAATACAAATTTTTTTTAGCCTGTATCAAAAAGGCGGCGATCACGGTCAATACCGAACCCGCGTCCTTCAGCTCAGCAGCTCAACGTCATAGCCACTGAGCCTCATCAGTGGGTCGGCGATATTTATCAACCACTTCTTTACTGCAGCATCGTATTTGTGTCTCTTTCTTCAACTTCGTTTGTGTTTGGACTTAAATTACTTGGGCCAGATTCTTGTCCGCTGCGCCGAGTTTGCGTCTCAATCTTCGGTTCGGCTCTTATAGGATGTGATCTCCTTAACATGGCCTCCGCTGATTGAAGGGGACTCCTGTATGGCATTCATGGACAAATAATTTAACTGTGCTAATCCCATCTTCCCTTCTTCCCCCTCCCCTATTTTTGGCCGCATGTCTTTCCCTGCATTAATACAGGACTACAATTTCAAGGATTTTATTAAACATTTTTCGGTACATACACATCGCACGTAGTTATTAGTACAGAAAGAGGTGCCAAAGTAAAACTGTCGGGGGGACCTCCTCTTAATAAATGCGAAAATATTGTTAAAAAATATGTAGGCAGTCGAGGTAAGGGTCAGTTTATCACGCTAATTGAATATGCAAACACTATAACAAGAAATTATGCAATATTATCTCGGGAAAAAAAGGTTTGAGTACTATAAACTGGGGGAGCACAAAAAGTATTATTCAGAAAAAAAATGTTAGCAACCATGGTCTTAAATTACTGTACAATGAAGAAGCAATATTTTGTACAAGTACTAAAATTTTGTAGTTAGGTGCGGATCAGTGTAACACGTCAGTAAAATATGCAAGCACTAGAACAAGAAATTATACAATATTAGCTCTGGAAAAACAGGTTTAACTACTATACGAGACTTTATTATTCAGAAAGATTGTTAAGCAAAAACGATATTAAACTACTGTTGAATGAACGCATAGAATAAGACAATTTAATTGTTATTGGTAATGAATTCCATAGTCGAATGGCTACGAAAATGGCTGTTTGTTTGCCGTAGTTAGTGTAGACCTTAGGCAGGAGTTGCTAGGTTAAGGCCTTGGGCAAATCTTGTGGGGTTAGTGTTTGTTAGGTGGGAATCTAAGAAGCTACTAATAATTATGCCGTGTGTGCGAGCCCGAAAGATGATAGCACCCAGATTTTGTTGAAAAGCAAGTTTTAAAGCAAGTTGCAAAGCAAGTAGAATCTTCAGACTGGTGTAGATGGGAAGCGCCGATGCGTTGTATGGGCTGAATGTAATTAGGCGAACTGCTTGGTTTTGTAAATGATGGAGACATGACAAATGAGTAGAATATGTATTTCCCCATGACTATAAGCAGTAATTAAGATGACTGTGAACAAATGCATAGTATAGATATATCAGGATATGTTTCTGAAAATAGCTTCGAGATCTAATTAGTACGCGTATGCCACAACCAATTTTTTTGTAAGTTTTTTCACGTGGAGATTAAATTTCAGATGAGTGTCGAGTAGAACTCCGAGGAATGTTACTGTGCGTGACACAGAAATGGCGGTGCGTTCAAAGCAAAGGCTTGGAACTGAAACTGGATGCTTATTAGAGGTATGAAATATTAAATATTTTGTTTTTGTGGGGCTTATTTGGAGTGCGTTTTTATTACACCATTCTGCAATATTTTCGACGTTTTTGTTTAGCCTTGCTGTTAAGGCGTCTAGATTAGGATTACCTGTTAATATTGTTGTGTCATCGGCGTAAAGAATACAAGTTGTGTTATTTAGGCACGTAGGCAAGTCATTAATATACACTAAAAAAAGAAGTGGACCTAAATTTGACCCTTGCGGAACGCCTTGATTTACAGTTATAGGTTAGGAAGTTGCGTCTAAAAGGCGTACCACTTGGGTCCTGTCTGCTAAATAGCTCGGCAAAAGTGTTAGAGGTGGCCCACAAATTCCGAGTGATTCTAATTTAGCAAAAAGAATTTTATGATTAATGGTATCGAAAGCTTTCGTGAAATCAATAAATACCGCTCCAGCCCACTGACCTTTGTCAATGAGCTGTTTAATCTTATCTGTAAATTTTATAAGCGCAAGTTCTGTTGAAAGATTAGTGCGAAAACCAAACTGATAGTTGGTTAGAAGGTTAAAATTTAGCAAAATATGCCATTAGACGATCTGAAATGAGCTTCTCGAATAATTTACTAAAGAACGGAAGAATAGTTATAAGGCGGTAATTAGCTAAAAAATTACGCTCGCCTTTTTTGAAGACTGGAACAATTTTGCCACGCTTAAGTTCAGACGGAAAAACGCCGGTCGCAAATATGTTATTGATTATGCTAGCAAGTACAGCGGACACGTCACGAGAAACTAGCTTTATTTTAAAAGGGTGAATTAGATCTAACCCGGGGCCAGTGTTTTTTAAATTTGAAATTACATTATGGACTTCGTCAGCTGAGGTAGGACGCAGGTAAAAACTATGGGGACATCTAGGGAGGCATGAAACGTTACTAGCCTGTGTTATATTCACTTTAGAAAAGAAAGTGTTAAATGAGTCTGCAATGTCCATAGGATTCGTTAAAGTCTGCATACCACCGTTAATTTCAGTTATAGAGAAGTGCTCGTCACCCAGCTTAAGGAATTCTCTGATTAGTTACCAGTTCTTATGGGTGTTTTACCGTTTTGAAGAATTTTATTTTGGTAGTAGTTCTTTTCAGCTAGCTTCAACGTTGCATCGAGGGTTTGCGAATACTTTTTATCACGAATTTTAAGAGGAATATTGAAGGGCCGAGCTTTTACTTTCTTGTAAAGGTTGTCTCTTTTACGAATGCTGCGTAGGAGACCATTCGTTATCTTTGGGTTACTGGGGGCAGAGTATCGCTTATGGACGGGAGTCAGTGACGTGCATAGATTGATTCTACTATTTTAGAAGAGAATAAGTTGAATGCCGCTTCTGGGCAATATTCCTCCAACACGTCCCTCCAGTCAATAAGCGATATGATTTCGGTAAATTCACTGGAGTCAAACGAGTGCCTTGTTATAAGGTCTGAGGTTTAGATTGGATACGACTTTCGAGCAGTACAAATATAGGGTAATGGTCTGTGATATTAAAGTCGACAATTCCAGGAACTTCAGGGGAAACTAAGTTAGATAAGATGTGGTCAATAAGCATGTGCGCACCATGTGGCACGCACCGAGTAGCTGATTGTGTTAAAGATTATAAACCGTTACCAACGAAGCAGTTATTGTACTCTGAGCATGTGCCATTTGTTACATCAGTGATGTCAATGTTTATGTCACCTACAATAACTATGTTTTTGTTTTCTAGGTTTAATTTGTTTAGATTTGTTCGAGTTCTTTGCAGAAGTCAGTGTAACAGGCGGATGGTGACCGGTAGATCGATGGTGGTGGTGGTGGTGAAACTTTATTTCCAAAAAGGGTCCTGAAGGACACCTGACCGGTGTCAAGGTGTAGAGGGCATCTCCCACGTCGGGACGGGGAGCCCGAGACTCTCCGCCGCTACGCGGGCCTTCTGGACAGCCCAGAGTTGATCGTTAAGTTCACTGCTCCTGAGAGCACTGTCCCACTTGACCTTATCCTCCAGATAGGAGGCTTGCGTAGCACAACCACACAACATATGACCCAAGTTCACACGCCCATCACACTTTGAACACGATGCAGTTCCGTCGTAGTCCGAGTCGATGTGGCTCATCCTCCAAGGATTGGCGTATGAGTCCGTTTGTAACATGCGGAGAGTGACTGACTGCGCCCTGTTGAGTCCTTTGTGTGGGAGCGCAAATTCCCGTCGATTTAAGTAGAAGTGCTTGGTGAGCTCGTTGTAGGTCTGAAGTTGATCCTTGAAAGCCCTTTGTGGAGACGGGGGTGGTTGGGAGGGTGCGCGGCTGCTGAGTCCTCGCGCCGCCTCGTGTGCGGATTCATTGAAGTTCCGCTGTCCTCCCCCGAGGTCGCCCATGTGGGCTGGAAACCAGACTATCGAATGATTACTAATGTGTCTATCTTCCAATAACTTGGAGACTTTGGCATCAACCACTCCCCTGGCGAAGGCTCGAGTGGCCGCCCTAGAGTCACTATAAATGACCTTATGTAGAGGATCAAGCAGAGCAAGTGCAATGGCCATTTGCTCAGCAACCTCCGGATTCTTGGTAAACACGGAAAGTGCGTTGCACATCCGTTCTTGAGCATCAATGACGGCTATCGAAAAGGCCTGTCTTCCATTTATCTGAGCAGCATCTACAAAAGCCGACTCCGTAGGGCTCTCGAGAGCTGCAGCTAGAAGTGCCTTGGCTCGAGACAGTCTCCTTCCTTGATTAAAGACAGGGTGGACGTTTCTGGGGAAAGGACGGACCACGATGGAGTCTCTGATTTCTCTGCTAAGGTGTTTAACACTCTCCTTATTCTGTTCGGTAAAGATGCCCAGAGTGACCAGAATGTCTCTGCCTGCTCTAGTGCCTGACAGTCGACCTACCTGCGCAGTGTGCTGGGCTTCTGCGATTTCTGATAACGTATTGTGAACCCCTAGTTTCAGTAGGAGATCTGTGGATGCATTGATAGGAAGCCCCAAAGCTACCTTAAAAACACGACGAATCATGGTGTCGAGGCGTTTCTCTTCGGTTTTCTTCCAATTGAGCATAGCCGCGACGTAAGAAATGTGGCATAGGACGAAAGCGTGGATAAGCCTGATGGCGCACTCCTCGCTTATACCCCTATTCCTGTTGAGAATGCGTCGAAACATTCGTAACGCGTTTTCAACTTCCCCGGTAATCTTCTGTAACATTAAGTTATTGGAACCGTTTCCTTCGATAATTAAGCCCAGAACTCTGATGGAATTGACCTCCGGAATGCGATTGCCGTGCATGTCAAAAAGCGCAACGTTGGGCCTCCTGTCCTGCTCCCAACCCCTGGGCTTGCGCCCTGGTCTAGATGGGCTATAGAAAAGCAACTCCGACTTCTTTGAGGAGCATTTAAGACCCGCAGGGGCGAGGTATAGCTATGTGGCCCTGACAGCTTTTTGCAATCGAGCCTCCAATTCACCGTCACTTCCCCCAGCACTCCACAGGGTAACATCATCAGCGTAGATGGTGTGTTCAACCCCCTCAATATCGAGAAGTGTTCTAGCTAATTTGGACATGACTAGATTGAACAAAAAGGGAGACAGTACCGAGCCTTGAGGAGTTCCCCTGTCTCCAAGCTCGAGGGGTTCTGATATAATATCTCCAATGCGTAGGGAGGCGGTTCTGCCGCTGAGAAAAGATCGAACGTAAGAAAAGAAACGCTCGCCGAGACTAAGGTCCGATATGGCCTGAAGTATAGCCGTGTGGCGTATATTATCAAAGGCTTTTTCTACATCAAGGCCCAGAATGGCCCTTGTGTCTTGAGTGACCCGATCTAGCAGCTTCTTTTTGATCCGGAGCATAGCTTCCTGGGTCGAAAGACCCGGCCTGAAACCGATCATGGTATACGGGAAAAGCTGGTTATCCTCCGCATAAGCGGATAGCCTGTTAAGCACAACATGCTCCGCAACCTTGCCGAGGCAGGACGTCAGAGAGATCGGTCTGAGGTTTTTAAGTCCGAGAGGCTTGCCCGGCTTAGGAATGAGTATCGTATTAGCATGTTTCCAAGTATCTGGGACGTAGCCCTCTCTCCAGATATTATTGATTTGTCTGGTTAGATAGCTGATGGAATTATCCTCAAGATTGCGAAGAACTCTGTTCGAAATACCATCAGGGCCAGCAGCAGATTTACTGTTAAGCTCCTGAATAGCAAAACGAACTTCTCCCTCCGAAAAATCTCCGTCAAGCGCGTGGTTGGGAGAACCCGTATACACTACTGGCGGAGGGACGAAAGTCTGCGTTTTTATAAGTGGCAAATACTGACCGGCTAGATCTTCCAAGAGCTCGTCATCCTTAGCTTCCTTCCGCGCCTTGTGAATTATTTTGCTCAGTAGCGACCGCTGGGTTGGCTTGGATCTGGAACCTCCCTCATCTAGTAGATGTCTGAGGAGACCCCAGCCTCTCCCTTTGCGAAGTTGGCCGTCTAAGGAATTGCATATCTCATCCCATTGTTGTTTACATAGAACTTTACAGTACTCCTCAATCTCTCTGTTCAGCAGCGCGATCTTTTTCCTAAGTCTCGTGTTCAGTCGTTGGCCTTTCCACCGTGCTAGTATTGATTGCTTAGCCTCAAGGAGATTAGCTAGTCTGTGGTCCATCTTCTCAGTTCCAACATCCGTGAGGATGGTTCTTTCTGACGCGTGAATGTCCAGCCCAAGCTGCTCGATCCAGCTCTCGAGCGGAGGATCTGCCTCATCGGGAGAGGCATCGGGATTAGCCCTCAATTTGCGGAACTTATCCCAATCAATCAGTTTAAACTCCCTCAGCTTCTTACAGACTACCTCGAAGCTGACGACTACAATATAGTGATCGCTGCCGAGGTCAATATCAGTATTCACCCAGCTAGGTTTCTCGATTCCCCGGACAAAAGTTAGGTCCGGCGTCGAGTCCCTGCACGTAGAAGTGCCGCATCTAGTTGGGTGACCCGGGTCTGTAATGAGAGTGAGACTAAGGTCCGAGGCGTGCGTCCATAACCTTTCACCCTTGCCGGTGGAGTAAGGGTATTTCCACGCTTGGTGAGGGGCATTGAAATCCCCACCAACAATCAGAGGAGCGTTACCGGCCAGCCGTGCCACTTTAGTTAGGATGGCCTTAAAGCTCTGCCTCGATTCTTTTGGGCTACTACACAAATTGAGGAGAAATATACTGCTGCTGTTGCCTATGTAATTGTTAGGAATTATCTCCACAGCGATAAATTCTACCTTACAATGCGACGTACGGAGCTCGTGTCGGATATAAGGGATCTTCTTATTTATCAAAATAGCCACACCCCTGCCTTTATCCTCCCGGAGGCTCTCCGCCTTGTATCCCGTGAAAGGGAGGTCAGCCGCAAGAGTCTCCTGAAGCAAAATAACATGTGGTTTCTCAGCTTGTGATCTAATAAACTACTGGAGGGCCGCCTTTTTTGGGTTGAATCCTCGGCAGTTCCATTGCCAGGCTCTAAAGGCTTTAGTTATCGAGGCCATCTTGACCGTGTGGGATTGCGTTATTTAGGTTAGTATTACTGTGGGAAATACCCTGCTCTGCCAAAGGGTTGGGATAGATCTTCACCATAGCTGGAACTACCGTATCATTCAAGTATGCCTCGATCTTTTGCAGCCTAGCCCCGACGCTCTCCTCATTGTGCTCAATACGGGTGAGTCGGTCGTTTATCTGCTTGATACTATCATTAATCGCAGATAGAGCCTCCTTGATTTCCGACTTTGCCTTAAACTGCAACTGACTGGGCGGAGTAAGGGCCCGCTTCTTGGGAGCTGGGCACTCTGCGACCTCGCCCACTGACGGAGCAACCTCCATGGACCTTGGAACTTCGCTATCTGAGGGACGCTCGCCCTCTGACGGAGCAACCTCCATGGACCCCGGAACCCCGCTATCAGAGGGACTCTCAGAGGACTCGGACTTGTTACGAGTAATCTCTCTGCGGAGCTCGATCAATTCGAGAGTGAGCCTCTCTACCACCGCCCTGAGGCTGTTGTTCTCCTTTTCCAGCGATAGAATCCTATCTCTTTCTAGACTACGATTCGCTTGGGTCATTGGCTGATCCGCGCCTTTTTCTTTGCCCTTAACCTTGTTGGCCCACGAGTCTGCGCCACCACCAGCCGCGAAACGCGCCTGCGGCCCTCTGGAGCGGGAGCGACCTCTGCTCCTGCTTGCGTCTCGCTTTTTTGATGACGCACGACGTCGGGACCGAGAGCGGCAGCGCGAGCTAGCTCGCCCCCTGGATTCGGACCTGTCGCTCACCGTCTGCGTCTCTTCCTTGACCATCTGTGCCTTCGCGCGCTCTTGACGTCTAACACGCACCACGTATGGCATCAAGTAGCGTTTCTTGCACGATTTATCCGCTGTCACATGCAAGCCCCCGCACAGCTTGCATTTCGGGTTGCACACATGTGGGTCACTTGGGTTGCGCACGCCGCAGCCCCTACATTCCGAAACACCGGGTGTCGGGCAAACGTCCTTCCGGTGTCCGATCTTTCCGCAAGCGTAGCACACGTCCACTTGTTTCCGATATAAGTAGCAGCGCACTAGAGTAGGTCCATATCTCACAAAGTTCGGTACACGAAGTCCATCGAATACAATAATAACAGATCCGGAGTTCTTGATTCTCTTGACGCCGAGCGCCAACGGGTTACGGTCGTTCAAAATGTTCCTTTCAAGGGTTGCAGGCCCGTCTGCGATGTCCACGTTTCTAATAATCCCCTTGCACGTATCGCTGGGGGCGGTCTCGTAAGCGTTGACTTCGAAGACCTTCCCGGCCACCGTTATGAACTTGATGCGAGCGTACTTGTCCGCATTTTCTCTTAGAGGGGTGCTGGCCACCATAATGTTTTGCGTAATGTTTGGGCAGATTACGTCATGCAGCGTTTGCTCCGAGCTCAAGCTTGCCGCTTCGGTAATCGCCTTACCCACGGTGGGGCCCACTTTCTCCAAATTCAATCCCCCTCTGGGGCGTATCACAATCTTGATGTGCTCCTGAGGCATGGGAGGCATGCGTGAGGCCTTTACCACCCGATTCACGACGCTGGAAAACGGCCGGCGTGCACTCACCTTCTCTTCGCTAGCGTGGCTATCGTGCTGCTCTCGGCTGACTTTTTTTTTCCTTCGGCTGGTGACCTTCTTCCAGCCCGATTCCTTGTCAATATCGTCTTCGGCGATGAAATCGCCTTCCACTTGCATCGAAGCCGCCGCCATGACAGCTGTCGCAGAGTTCGCCGTGCCAGCAGCGAGGGCAGCCACCGGCGCGTCGCCGCGCTAGGCCTGCCGAGCGTTAGGCCTAGCGGTCGCCAGCGTGGCGCTCGGGGAAAAAGTTCAGTACTTCGGTGAAAAGATCACCCACCGGCGAAAACCTGGTATCCACAGAAGCGCTGCAACTTCCGGCGTTGGTTGAAGCCAAAAACACAGCGATAAAAGTAGATTATCCGACCGAAATCGTTCAAACAGTTGGGAGCCGATCTTGTCACGTCTGCACTGGTCGGCGCCCCCTGGCGGTCTCCGGTAGATCGATGCTATGATAGTATTTCTTGTAAATGGAAAGGCAACGCGGTCGAATTCAATCCAGACTGATTCAATTTTTGCTGTGCTAAAACTTATGTCATTGCGAAGTTTTTAAGATAATGCGTTTGAAATTAATATAGCTGAACCGCCATGATGGTCATTCGGGCGGTGGTTAAATTCAGCATTGTAATTCGGCAAATAAAACAGCCTGTCATCACTAGATGATAACCAGGTTTCCGACATGTAAATAACGGAAAAGTTGTGGTTGGAGAGTGTTAAAAAGTCGACAAGATCATCGTAGTGTTTAGGTAGGCTACGGATGTTAAAGTGAATAACGGATATGGGGGATGTGGTTGAATATTTTAGTAGGGTACTATTTAGCTGGTGTACGGTGTAATACATGATCGCATTAGCGACTTTATGCGCGATTGCGTTCATGCAAAGACGGCAAGATCACTGACCCCCGAGATTCGATAGACGTGGCTATCCTTCGTCTTGCGTGCTTTGATTTTGCAGTTTTCGACCCAGAGGAATTGCCACTTTTTCTTTTTTGAGAGCCAATGCTTGCGCGAAGATTCGTTTGTTCTCGGGAGTCTTGACGAAAACCGGCTCGACACGTATTTTCTGACGTGAATCCAATAGAGCCAGCCGTGAGTCGTGCCTTCCTTGCCTTCGCTATGAACTCCGCTTTCTTTGTCTGCAAGCAGAACCGAGCGAGAATGTGCGAACCGTCTTTTGTGGGTATGCGATGAACAATCTCAATATCGGACGCTGTAACAGGGCAGTCAATTTTTTCTCCAATTTTCCCGAGAATTTCTGCGCAATATTCACCCTGCGTCGAGGGTACGCCTTTGATTTCCACATTGTTGATGCGGGAGTACTGTTCCAGCTCTGCGACGAGCCGCGCTAGCTGGTAGTTTTCGCGAGCAAGTTCCTTGTTTTCTTTTATTAGCACAGCTTGCTGTGCTTTCATTGTTTCTACGATGGTGTTGAACATGCTGAAGCTAGATTTCATGCTTTCAACTTCTTTGTGTAATTGAGCAACATCATTCGGGAACTCGGCGTTAGTAACCATGGCGACAACGCAACGCGTTAGAACAGGGCAGCAGCGGAAGCGGCAGTAATGAAAAGCAACCAATTCAAATCCAAGTACTCAAAACAGACCTGCGTACCTAAAATGTCTTGATTAAGTGCTGTCACACCGCCGCAACCACAGCTGCCAAGTGGCAATCCCTCCGATGCGTCGTCCTTTTGTAGCCAGCCGAAAGGTACGATGGGGACTGGTGGCGCTGGCGGTTGTCACGTGTCCAGGCGTTGAAGATCTTCCGCTACGTCAGACCTTGTTCGCCACCCGTGTGGAAACGGCGATAGCTGGTCGCTGTCGAGGTGCGTGGAAACAGGGACGTGCAGGGCCTGCGTACGTAGAATGTCTTGATTAGGTGCTGTCACACCGCCGCAACCACAGCTGCCAAGTGGCAATCCCTCCGATGCGTCGTACTTTTGTAGCCGAAAGGCACGATGGGGACTGGTGACGCTGGCGGTTTCCACGTGTCCAGGCATTGAAGATCTTCCGCTACGTCAGACGTTGTTCGCCACACGTGTGGAAACGGCGATAGCTGGTTCGCTGTCGAGGTGCGTGGAAACAGGAACGTGCAGGGCCTGCGTAAAATGTCTTGATTAAGTGCTGTCACACCGCCGAAACCACAGCTGCCAATAACAACATATTCGTCTTAAGGCGCGAATTGCGTCAGCAAAGACTCGAACACGCGACAGCTTCCCTAGAACTAGGGTTGTGCGCGCTGGTGTGCACCTGTAGAACTCACGTGCCATGATGTTCAGGTGTCATGCGTCGCGCACTATTTTGCAAATTTTACGTTTCCAATTCATAGCTTTGTGAATTTTGTGAAGCGCGCACATTAGCCCTTCTAAGAGTCCTTATTCCTGGCCAGACATGTACACGTTACCCCAAAAAAGTAACTAAATACCGTTACTCGTTACTCGCTCAAAAGTAACTAAATACGTTACTCGTTACCGATTCTCAAAAGGAACGCGTAAGTTACTCCAAGAGTAACGAGTTACTTTTCACGTTACGTTGATAATCTCCATTTACGCTATTATAACGACTAAAAGTGGAACTTCCGCGAAATGTGCATTTTTTTGGAAATGCAGTGTACGGGCCTGGCTGTGGGGTACGTACTCGACAAAGAATGCTACGCTATAAAAAGGGGATAACACAATAATAGCGCACCGGGCTGGTATACTGCGGTGGCCCAGGTGCGAATCCCTCGGATGACAAATGTGTTTTTAAATTGTGCCGGCCATTTTCTTCACCGGGCAACAACAACAAACACAATGCCAGCTTTTGGCAGACTGAGGTGCTTAAAGGGGTACTGACACAAAATTTTGAAGGCGAGATAACTTCTAAGATAGGTTGGTGTGAATACACATACATCATCTGCAAAATATCAGCGGCAAATACATCCTAGAACATATTTATAATAACGTTTAAATTGTGCGAAACGCAACCGAGCCGCTAGCGGAGGACCTCGCGCAATCGAGATTCCCTGGATCCTGGATGAACAACATCCAAACACGTCGCGAGTTTGTGTTGGCCGCTTTCGCACTGCCGGCGTTTCTCGCCTGCTCGCCGCGCCGATCGGAGGTCGGAACTTCTGCTCTCGAGCAACGAACGATCCGATCGTCGGCAGCTCAGGCGCCGAAATTTCGTTGGATAATCGGGCAGCTGTCCGCGACCCAAGTTCTGCAACGATTCCAGGCACTCTTATTGCTTTTTATTACGCTGAACGCGAAAACGCGCCGGGGACACGAAAAGCGCTGTGAGCGAGCCGCACGGTCGCTGCACACCTAGGTGGGGGCCACGGCCACGAAGTGACGCAGGCCGGCGCAGGCAGCTCAAGCGAGAGCTTGTTACCGCTGCACGAAATAGGAGTCAAGTCCCAAACAAGGAAGCACGCACGAGAAAAGAGTTAATGATGCGATGGCGAATTGTATTAAAAATCGTCATCTGCACTGCTTACGAGTGTGGCAGTCGAATATCCGCCACAGTGATAAGCCGAACACATCTGTAAGCGGACCTGTTGGCAGACTGGCCGGCTCCTCGAAGAGCGCGTCTCCCCACCCACTATCTCGAGCGTCGCGCGTCGTTCTCTAGCCGCGGCAGCAATTTGCTCTCGCAGCGCCTGCGTCACGTCCACGGTTGCTTTAATTAAGCGGCTGACGAGGTCAGTACGTAGAGGCGATCACAGAAACTGCCGGCGACGCGGATTCGACAGCGCTACGGCAGCTCTGCTCTGTGATGTCCGTCCGACGGTCACGTGGACAGCTTTGTTTATACAAAATCCCACGTCTTGCGGCACCACTGAAACCGAAATTGCTACTGGCCGCATTAGAAACATCTCTAATTAAAGAACCGTCGTACGCTGAAGTAAAAATGGAGTTTTCACACGTGGTAAGTAGGTCATTAGCCAGTTATCGCAAAAAAAAAAAAAAAACAAGATGCAAAATGTTTGTGTCAGTGCCCTTTTACAGCTTTCGTCCTAAAACGTTTAGCCGCAGGAATAGTTTTCGATGAAGTGAATGTGGTGGGAGGGGGATTGCGCCGTTTAGCACATTTAGGCTGGCGGATTAGATTAATTACGCTGGATAATCTATGGGTTGTCTGGATTAATACGGACACGACTGCTAGGAACACATCCCTCAATGCAAAATTGAACAGTAGATTTTAAGGTATTCGAAAATTTTTTAACGGAACTTGAGAGGCTGCTACAAAAATCCGAAAGTGTATTTGAAATGGGGTGGTCATCGGCACTACACTAATTTTTGACTACCTGATTAACTTGCTTTGCGTGTTCTTGGGACAGCACCTACAGAAAAAAAACAGCAGCACACGTTCGTATTCAGATATTTTAAGAAAGAATGATGACAGCAATGAAAAGGTGTCCTAGAATAATGTTCGCTGCAGGCAAGCTCTCATTTGAAGACTTAAAGGAGTACTAACACGAATTTTTTGTGTTACGTTTTTTTTGCGGCTATAGCTGCCTACAAGCCCAGCAATCACAGTATGGCACATATGACTGTCGAACGGATCATAAATAATTACAGCTCCATTTATTCGTGTCAGTTTCGGTTTCGGTGAAGCGAACACCGAGGCCGCCGCCGTGACAGGAAGGCGCGCTTGACGTTACTGTTCTCGCCGCACCACAGCCGGTGTGGGTCGGTCTGGGCGCGCGCGTGCGCCCAGACCGACATTGCGTTCCGCCCGTAGGGTCGAGGAATCGAAACCTGGCGCCGGATAGTATTTTTTTATATAGTAGGGAGGGGTGCGGTGCGGACTACGGACGTCAACGCGGGTGACATCGTGAGTTACTGAAATGCTCTGCATTTAAAAGTCGAACCTAGGTCCTCTCGGTTGCAAGACCAATGCCATTCCTATTACCGAGAATGCCTCGCCGTCTGTTTGCACTTTATGGCCAAAGTGTTTTAGATGACATCCGCGCCGCACGTGTCGCTACACACGCTGCTACTACAGTGCGCAACGACTGCCCCTGGAACCTGTGAAATAAACAGAAAAGTGTATCGGGATTGCCATCTTAAATGTCTAAAAAAAGAGACTCGTCACGCCAGGCGCATGACCACACACACGACACACATACCTGCGGGGGATTGAACGAAAAGGGCATACCCGATACGCGTAATGCCGTCTGTGCTTTAACACCTACGCCCTAAATTACACATATGGATTATCCCCATGCTCAAGCGACATCGCGACTGCAAAGCATAGAATTTACAACCTGTCCAACAATGAACTAGCAAAGCCAAAGTTTGTGTCAGGAAATGGATAATTTGGTCGCAGGAAGTGTGCTTTCGCTCGATGTTCTAAGCTAAACTACAGCAAAACTGACAAATTTAACTGCGCAGCACTTTGGCAGCCGCTGCTGTGGTATGGCGGCGCGACAGCAACGGCGTTGTAATCGAGCGAGCGATGTGGAAGACCGAAGACCGAAAGAAAGCGGCGGAGGAGAGTGTCGCGAAATTGTGAGGGGTTGGGTGGTTTGCCGCAGTGTTGTACGAAACGGTGTACCTGGAACTAGTTACTTTTAGGAGGAACGGAAGAACGTCGCCCTTCCATTAGGTGTGGGTGGAACTGTAACGGTAACTCGTTACGTTTACAAAGGAATGGCAGAGGGAAGGACGTTACTTCTGTTACGTTCCATCGCAAGGATTTGGATGTTTTTCATACCAAGGCTTTAGGGCGCTGAAGCTATTGCAAAAAGACACAGGCCACTACTGTGTTTATGTTCCCATAAGCTGCCCAATTTTCCCGCCCTTCCGCAGAGCGGACTTCCCCGAGGGTCAAAGACAGAACAACTACATAGCGGGCCGCAGGCTGTCAGGCAGGCTGTACCGGGTGCGCACGGCCATGTCACTACATCGGCTGCAGATGCGCATGAGACAGGTGCTTCAGCGCCCCTTTGGTTCGTCTTCTGCAGTGATCTCTTATTTTGTGCATGAGTGGAACGCTGAGGCCGAGCAGAAGACTTGTCTGTACCGTGTTCATCGCACACGTGTTACCTACAGTACAGGCAGCCGTGCCGGCCGATGGGCCGTACGAGGCTTCTCTGCTGTCTGTCAATGGACACCTGAGTCGCCGGCGTTGCGCTCACCGCGTGTAAAAACTAGACGTCAAGTTCTCCGCCTGAGATTATTTGAATATTTCCGCTGCCGCCCAAAGCGAGGCGAGAGCTATCTGATCTCATGCGCAACAGCAACAATACCTGAGAACTGCGAGCCGAATGTGACCTCGGATGTTCTATCGCCCTACGACACGGACACGGCGCTCGCACGCGCCGCCATAAATTTCTTCACGCACAGAGGTTGGTTGGTTGGTTGGTTGAACTTAATTTGAGCCCAGCGTGAACCATCAGTTTCGTGATGTGTCCACTGCCAGGTTTGCTTTGGCGATTGATTTTCGAATTTTGCTGGGATTTATTCTGCCACCTTTCCTTCGCATCATACCAGTGCGACAACTGTGGTGTATTCTAAGAAAAACAGCGCAAACGACGGGACGAAGAAAGGTAAGACTAAACCACAGGCGCTGACGAACAACTGAGCGCTTTATTACAGCAGAAAACATATATATAGAAAAAGGAAAACAACAGAAGGACCGATGAAGACCTAGGAGATAATACATCGAAAATAATCCGGGGCACTACACTGCGGTGCTTCTCTTAAAGGGGCCCTGAAAGGCGTTTTGAGCACACTAAATTGACTAGCGCAATCGTTAGATTGGGTCGTCAACATCATCTGTGCCAAGTATTACTCTTTTACGCGCAGCAGAAAGCTCACACTTTCGTTGCAAAGTTTGTCGCGTTTTTCTCACCCTTTCCTTCGTGTTTTTGGACGCCGCCATCTTCACATGTCTACATCATCAATTCCCAGATGTTCGTCATGAGCTAGACATCCTGCTATTGGGCGGCTTTTTCACGCACTTCCGGCAAAGAGATGAGTCGTCTGCTCAGCGTCGGCTCGCCGGCTGATCTGCCAGCGGAGTGCCGGAGTGCTTGGACATTTTACGACAAACGAAACAAGTGTAAACAAACTCTTAACCGTTTGTATTGAATGCAACACGGCCATAACACGACATGAATATTCTCTTACCTGAGTACGTTCCATAAAGAAAGCGTTGAAGCCCCGTGGAACTTCTTTCGTACAATCGCAAAGAACGCCCTGAGCCGAATGCCCGGGTTTGACGCATACAGTTTATTCAACTTCCAAACAATCCAGAGATGCGTTTCGAACGAACACAACGTCACAACATGCGTTGAAAGTCTGAACCACGATTGACAGAGGATGGATTGCCTCCTGCCCGTCGTAAATTCGGCACTCACCTCGCGCGCGGTTTGCGGGGACGAACAGCAAGCCACTTACCTCGGGCGCACAAGCCGAGATGGCTTTTAGCCACGCACACTGCACATACCCCATGCGAGGTTGAGAAGTACGCCTCTTGAGAAAGATAATCCAGACCATGGGAAGCACTATCCACCCGCAGAAGCACAACGTCGCATTTCATCGCGAAACAAAGGCGTACACAACACACACACCATCGCCTCCTGTAATGCCAAACGCATCTCGCACTTCCAAATGGGAGTGAGTAGTATGCCTGCAGTGCCCATATGCCGCGAGGTGGGGCCCCAAGCTGAACCGAGATCACGCAACCGTAACTGACTTCTAGAGCGGTTTGTGCCTTGTTGCCAGGGCAACCGATGTTTGATATTGTCAAAGAAATGGTGCTCGCTCTAGCGCTAGAAAGCTCAGATCCGCGGCGGAGCATGTTTTGCCAACGTTGCCGCTCTCCACCACGCGTCGCCCCAAGCTGAACTGGCGTTTTGTGCACGGGTTCTGTATAGGTTTAAAATGTCTTTTTCCTATGCCGCCGGCAGAAATTACCACCGCCACAAAATAAGACCCCGCACCAGCGGGGCCACATCTGATACGGCGCTTTTTGGATAAACAGTGCGCGGTGCATGAGGGGCATGAGGGCCCGAGCGCACGGTCCTCCCCGAGCGGCTGCGAGTTCGCCGCCGATTAAGAGTCACGTGCTGCCCTTCAGCAACGCACACCGCGAAAGGGCAAGGCCAGGCCGCTGCACAAATGCGGTCAGATTTTTCGTTCGCTTTTCCAGCCTTGATCGGAGTGAGGGATTCAAGGTGTCAACAAAGCTTGCCCGTAGCAGACGGCGGTATGAGCAGCGCGATAGCGGAAGTACGTCACCGCCGAGGAGCGCAGCATCATGGGAGGGAAGGCTCGCTCGCCGTCAACAGCGGAGAGTAAGTTGAAAGGAGGAGGAAACGCGGCGCGACGATAATGCGCGGTTTTGAGTGCGAATGCACTTTATAAGCGACCCCGAACCTTCCGCCGTCCGCATAGCAACAGCTGCGGGTGCGCGCGCTTTTCGTCTTCCTTAGCAACGGGGGGAGATGGGCGCGCGCTGCCTGGCCGCTGACATGGCACATACCCACGTGGGAGATTGGCCAGGAATAAGTGCGAATGCACTTCTTAAGCGAGCCTGAATCGTCGCGCTCGCATAGCGCCTCCTCTCCCCCCTCGCCTACTCTCCTAAAGCCCCTTTACTACTCTCCAGCTCGCAACACCCTCTCTCGGCGCGCCAGCCAGGCCACTACACTATATAAAAAAAAAAAACAGCATCCGGCGCCAGGTTTCGATCTGCGGACTTTACGGCCGCAGCGCGACGCTCTACCGACTAAGCCACGGACGCGACTTTTTTTTTTTTGTAACAGTAACTTTATTTACAAATATACAAACAGGGCCAGATGAAGTGGTTACTGAGGTTTCAGAGAACAGTGTAACATGCTATGCTCACACAGACAAATGATCGCGTTCGGGAACGTACAAGCCAAGACAAAATTCAGCGTGTTTCGACAGGGAAGTGAAAACCATTAGTAGGCAGTGCCAGCAAAGCCACGTGCCCCCCTCTTCCACGACTGCGTGATTCTCGCGCGGTATCCTGGACGAAGAGAGCGGGAAATGTTTGAGGCGTTCAAGATCAAGAAGAAAGGAGGTGCTTGTATTAGTGAGCCATCAGTTTCACTTCTGGAAAAGGAAATGCTGTACTATTATTAGCAATATGAAAGGGAACACAGGAACGCATAGAAAACACCCTGTTACGAATCGGCCAGCGCCGCCGTACTGTCCCGCATCACTCCTCGGCTGTGCGGCGAAGCCCCTGCGTGCGCCTTCGAAAACAGGCGCAACCATGTCAGTAACAAGTTGCGACAAGCCGCGTCAGACGCTTCGCTCTCGGCGCATTTCAAAACTTCGGCGGTTGGCGGCGAGGCTCGTCTCCACGCTCTTCAAGGACACAGAGGCCCCGTCGATCGCAACGGAGTCCTCCTCTCTCCCCTCTCTCGGACTCAACGTGCCCGAGGCTATGAACGGCTTACGAACTCTGGAAAGAGTGTTGTGTGTGTCTGTGACGTTCGTGGCGTGTTGTCGCTTGTTGCGTTTGACCGTTATCGCTTTTGGGTATAAATAGAGCTGCCCAAGCGTTGTAACTCATTCCTGTTAGAGCAGCGAATCGATGTTGTCGCTCTGCTCGAGTCCTGTATTGTAACCTCGCCCGTCGGGGCATTGTTCTTTGGCTTCGGCTCACCCTCGCTATGAAGTAAACAGTTACGTTGGCCTATCAGCTCTGGACGCCTTCCCGGCTGCAGTTGGCCTTCCCGGTCGCAACAACCCTCAGACCCAGCTATGCGTGATACGCAGCGGCCGCCGTCGGAAACAAAGTGGAAAGGGGGACGCTGTTCTAATAACTGTTCCCATTCCCGCCGTGCGTCTTATCGGCTGTCGAGCGATACCATATTATCGGCGAAATGACGCAAGCTGCTGCTTTTTAGAAATGCCAGCGTGATGGGAGTGCCAACCGTTAGTGGAAGAGCGCCCTCCTTCCCCCTTTGATTTTCACAGCGCCATCCGCGTATCGTTCCGAGTCTGTTTCGAAACTGTTTGCCACGCGTTCCTGTGTTCCCTTTCATATTGCTCATAATAGTACCTATCTTGAGCATTAGACTTTGTATCGGCACGTGGTGGATCATGCTTTTACGAGACATTGTTTCTTTTTTCCGATGTGTTATCTCCTAGGTCTTTATCGGTCCTTCTGTTGTTTTCCTTTTTCTATATATATATATATATATATATATATATATATATATATATATATATATATATATATATATATATATATATATATATATATATATATATATATATATTTATTTTCTGCTGCAATAAAGCGCTCAGTTGTTCGTCAGCGCCTGTGGTTTAGTCTTACCTTTCTTCGTCCCGTCATTTGCGCTGCTTTTCTTAGTCTAACAATGTACCAACTGGCCCGTCAGCATACCCTTGTGGTGTATTGTTACAGACCGGTTCCGACCAGTGCTTCAGGCGGGCACCGATAGCGAGCCGAGTAGCGTATATTCACGTAGGGTTACCAACCGTCCCGGATTATGCGGGACTGTCCTGACTTTTCGTACAATGTCCCGAGTCCCGCGCCGTCTCTGTCGGGGCAACTATATTTTACAGATTTGGTCCGAACCGCCCAGTTGTGTTTTTTTTTTTTGTGATCCAAAGCACGCTCAACAAGAGGCATCATGTTCCGGAACACAGAGTTAGCGCGAACTTGTCCAAGCAGAGCTTCAGGTAAAGCTCAACTTCCACGTGAAGCGCGACAATATTTACGAGTAAATTCTCCAGCAACAGCAATTAATGCGAACAGCATGTAGCCAGATGAAGTACCACTTCAAGAGGCTGCAACAATAAAGAATAAATGGATTTGTTTGGAAGATACCGCCATAAAGAAAACTGATTTCGTTGCCTCCCTACGTTAGGTTACGCTTCACCCCCCGCCTCCCGTCCCGACTTCCTTCATTGAAGAGTTGGTAACCTTAAGCTGGGGACTGCTACCGTGCGCAGATTTCCTCCGTTCCGACAACGAGAAGCCGGAGGCCACACTTAAAAACTGTGGCATAAAGTTACAGCAGACAAGGATGCGGTAAAAAGGCAACCTGAACCCTCAATCCGGCAAAGTAACACTTCAAGCTCTGTTGTTGACGCACTGGCTCCGATGCTCGTGCGTGCGAGAATTTGAAGGGACACTGAAGTGATTTGTAAACAATGCGGGATTACGAGCGCAAA
Organism: Haemaphysalis longicornis; assembly: GCF_048455015.1. NCBI lineage: Eukaryota > Metazoa > Arthropoda > Arachnida > Ixodida > Ixodidae > Haemaphysalis > Haemaphysalis longicornis. The sequence continues at coordinate 155,919,578 of NW_027526295.1, read as the reverse complement.
TTGTAGTCCGGAGTCCCTAGGCCCTGTTTCGACAACTCTGAGCGCGTTTACGCGAATTTATTTAGTAGAAAAATCAATTCGAAAATGTTGTCCTCCTCTCTGTTTGGCGTTTTCGTGTGACGTCAGCAGGAGAGGAGCTGGCAATTGGCTGCGCTACTGCACGGCTCGCCGACCTTCCGCGACCGAGTCAGTCGGCCCAACGTTTAGTCCGCCGGCCGCCGACGGGTCATGGCAATTCGCTCGATCAGTTGAAACTAAGCCACAACACGTTTGTGAATGGAAGAATGTGCCTTTCTTTACTTCGTTAGTTTGTACTCTGTATCTAGCTCTAAGTCAAGGTCGCTTCACACAAGCGCTGCTCAAGCGCACATGTGACGCTTCGCTGACTGTTATGAAAATATAAGGCCTCTTGAAGGGGTAGAAGAGTTAGCGAAGTCAATATAGGTACTAAGGAAATAAAATCAACTGATATTTTTACTGTACAGCGTAAACTAGGGTGCGGGAAGCACTTTTTTGCGCTGGGCGAACAAGCACAGCGGTCAGCAGCACGGCTACGCATCTGCGAACGCTTTTCCGTCTAAGAAATGCAATTTCTAGACGTGAGCTATTGTGGAAACTCGGGGGACGCTTACTGCACGAGCGCAATACAACAAATACAACAGCCTGGCACTGGCGCTCTAGCGAGTTCTCGTTGGCGTGCTGTTGCCATAGGCACCGACCGCTTGCGGGCAGTGGGCACAGGCCATAATCAACAGACCCTTGGCCTGGTGCGAACACGCTTTTTACGATACAGGCATGAGTGAGGCAAGCTCCAAATATGGGGGAAAAGCGCATGCATTTGTGCGTCTGCGGGGACGCGGAGGGCATTCATGCACTGCGAAGGCCTCGGATAGTGAATGCTACGATTCCAAGCCGTCGTGGGAGGCTTATCTTATGCATTTTACAGCCGACAACATGGCAGAAGCGTGGTACTACGATTACTAGGATATTGAGAATGCCCATCCAACGACGCCATCAGATGTAAAACATGTTGTTTTACAGAACCGAAACCGAAACAGAAACTTGTTTGATTGCTAACCTTGGGCATCGTCCAATCACCGTGCCCCCTCCTCCCAACGTCACAGCTTAGTTGGTGCGGCCGCCGCAAACCCCGCATGGTAGTTTTTCTTTCGCGCTTTGTAGAATAATTACCGATTTGTCAACCGGATAAACGATGAAAAGTGTGCTAATTTGAGCCAGTCTACGCAGTGGAAGCAAAAACGGTAGCTTGACAAATTCACTTCAGTGTCCCTTTAAGGAGCAAACCTCAATGGCCAAAGTATACGCACGGCACCACAGAGTATTTCAAAGGCCGTCAGACAAAATATACACGAAACAACCACTGTCCATGGAAAGCGTGGTTTGCATGCTAGCACAAGCCTATGAGCACATGCGGAGGCAGTTTGCTGAGCCTCAGGGACTGAACCCCCTTACTTATCCACAAGTACAACATGGTAGTACTTTCAAGAGCTTTGGTGGCACGGCTTTTCAACATTGCCAACGAGGTGTTGACGAAAAATACGGGTTCGTCTGTCCGACCCCAACATCGAGATGCAGCTCCTGCTGAGTTCAAACAAAGGACTCTACTTAGTTGCGAATAGGTATTCTGGACATTCTTTTTTCACTCATACTGTAATACTGAATCAGCATTCATTAAACGCCCATGTACTGTCCCTTTCGATGCGGTTTCTCGTGCAAGACATTTATGTTCGTGCATGTGAGTAACTTTCTATTTGACCATCTGAAGCTTAGTATTCTGACTGCGCCTTTGAAGGCCCAAGTGGAAAGGGCTATATGTGTTGCGCTTGTAACAGACGAGCACCACACTTGCAGTAAAAAATGTCTGGAATGTGTCCGGTGCTACGCGAAAAAATTCGTCTAGGAGCGCAATTTTGAACTCTTTTCATCTCGAGATAATCAGCTGCTTGCGGCGTTTATAGTCGTATAATATACGAGTGTTAAATTGCTCACTTCATTTCGCCTCAGGATTATCCTACACCACATTTCAATGAAAAAAAATCAAAGGTAACGTTAATGTAACGACACGTTACAATGTTAGAAGTGTAACTGGAACGCGTTCCTTTCTGAATATAGGAACTTGTAACGGGAACAAAGGAACGAGGAACGAGCTTACGTTCCTATTTTAGAGGAGCGTGTACAACACTGGTTTGCCGAGGCGGCGCGAGACGCTCCTACGAAAGTGCGAGGCGGAGGGCAGTTGTCGATCCCGCGCCAGACACGTGCGTGAAATTCTCCCGTGACGTCTTGTGGTGCCCGAGAAAGGAAAAGCAAAACCTGACATCCATGTGAGCGTCTTGACAAAAAAGCACAGAAGCCCCGCACGCGCTGTGTGCCGCACGTTCGTCGGCCCTTCGGGTCCTTCGTCTTCGTCACCGTTGCGTGGCTGATCCGAACCACGTGACATTTCGCGGGAAATTCAAACACTGTTTGGAACAACATGCTCGGCGGCGCCGACGCGCTTAGGGATAATGCCAGAGTAGCGTGCGCCGTCGTGCATAGGCTGATCCCGCGATCACTTCCTGAGACACATCAGCTATGCGCCTTGACAGAGAAGACTACAGTTCGCGCTGCCGATAAAGTTCGCATTAGGGAGTATCGTAATCTTCAGGCATGTCTTTTTCTCCCTTCATTCCGCCCATTCTGTGAACTTCAAACCAAGAATTGCATTGAATGGATATCTAGTTCTTGTACAGAGAAAATTATCCGAGACAGCTGAGGAAGAGGGGTGGAGTCTTGAAAATGTGCCCGGGTCGTGGTATTGTTAGAGCTTGTATGGTCAAGTTATTCGATAAGGTCTTAGGCTCAGAAGACTTGTGTAACTGCTCTATTTGATGGGTAATGATGACTAAGAGCTTGATCTCTTTGTAGGGAACGGAGGATGTTACATTTTACTGTACTCTATCAAGAGAAGTTAAGCACATGAACAGGATGCGCAGTGGAATGGTCGCTTATGAAAGAAGAAAAAGAACGAAAGTGTTGTTTGACGTCTTGGACGCTCGCAGCAATAGCAGCCACTAAATGTAAAATAGTTATTTATTTTTATTGTGGTCTCTCTTTCACACGAGTGATTGCATTCACTGACAACGCTTTCTGGTAAAGACGTTCTTGTTTAAAGAGGGATTCCGCCAGGGTTGAAGTAAACTTGTACAAGCAATCGCTCCTCTTGTTGTCTACCTTCAGCCGAGGTTCTGAAAACCCCCAAGCGCTAAATAAAGCGATAGTTCCGTCTTAGATTACCTTTAGGATATTATCTTGTTTTGCCAAAAATTAATTCAGTATGGAAGCAGGACGCAGGTCGTGAACCTGATGGGGAAAATAATAGAGTTCAGAAAACTTGCGCGCTAGCCTGCCTATTTTCATGTGATCTATGTTATCAGCAATCATAACCGCTGCAGATTAATACTAAGGACCTTTAGGCTGCGAGAAGATGCTATTTGAAGACACTGAGATCTAGCCTAAAGTTTAGGCCTTGCTTGGGTTCTCAAATTGATTGTAAATATGTTTATTTGCCTTCTAGCCACCGAAGCAAACGAGGGAGAAGCAATTCCTACTGCTAGTCCTGTTGAAATTGGTGTTCTCGAGTCGGAGCCAGAGTATCAACCAAGAGACATTATAAAAGAGCATGATTTGGCCGGCGCAAGCACCGTAGCCCCTGAAATTGAGCCTCAAACAAATATACCAAGGACAGCCGGCAACCCGGACGAAGAAAGCAAGGACGGTGATTCGTTTCCTTTGGTAGAAATATTAACAGAAGACCGATCTGTTCGCCTTTCTGAGTATCCAGAAGCGGAAACACCTCTCTTTACAGGAGATCTCTTTGGAAACGAGGACGAAGACGCCGAAGGTGAAGCAAAGATACCTGTCCGTGATGACACTACAAAGGCTATGGCCACTAACGCTGGTGAAGCTAAAGAAAGCAAATCACCAGAACAAGCTGATTCGATTAAACTAACGAAACCGGAAGAGATTGGAGGCACGCACGAAACGTTAATCAGATCCGAACTACCGCCGAAAGAGACCAAAGCAGGCGAGGAACTAGAAGCTGTGCACGTATACGTTAAAACTACCGTTGAAGGCCATGTACTATCAGAAGTCAAGGCTGTCGAAGACGTCCCTGCACATGGCGAAGGACAAACAGCCCCAGGTATTGAACCTAGTGCTGTCAAAGAAGCAGCAGACACTGCAGAAGAAAGACCACCATCTTCTGAAAGTACGGCTGTCGTAGAAACCCCTGCACCTGCCGGAGGTGAAGAACTACCCCAAACAGAAGAAAAAGTTCCCACAGAAGCAGCGGCTCCCGAGAAACACGAAGAAGCGCAACGTGAGATACACGCGTTGGTAGAATTCCCAGCACCAGCTGAAGAGGAGATAACAGCGGGAGCTGAAAGCACAGCTGCTGAAGAAGGGGCACCCGTTGCGGAAGGAGCGAAATTTCAAGTGGAGAGTACGGCTCAAGTGGAGGCCACAGCCCTTGCTGAGTATAAGGAGACGCAAGTGGAAACAAAAGCACCTGAAGAAACAGCAGAACCAGCTGAAGTTCAGGCAGCTGAGACCGGCCCTGCCCCTGGCGAAAGCGAAACAGCCCCAGGGGTTGAACCTAGCACTCTCAAGGAAGAGGCCGGTACAGAAGGAGTGCATCCAGCTGAAAGTATAGTTCTCGTGGAAGCCCTTGCACCTGCCGAAGGTGAAGAAGTGCCCCAAACAGGAGAAAATGTTCCCACAGAAGCACCGGCTCCCGAGAAAGACGAAGTAGCGCAACCTGTGGTACAGGCGTTAATAGAATACTCGGCACCAGCTGAAAAGGAGGAAACACCGGGGGCTGAAAGCGCCGCTGCTGAAGGAGAGGTACCTGTCGCGGAAGGAAAAAAACTTCAAGCGGAGAGTTTGGCTCTCGTAGAGGCCATCGCACCTGTTGATGATAACAAAGGACCGCAAGTTGAAGCAAAACGTCCTGATGAAACAGCAATCTCAGCTGAAGTTCAGGCAGCTGAGGAAGGCCCCGTCCTTGTCGAAAGCGAAACAGCCCCAGAGGTTAAACCTAGAGCTCTCAAGGAAGATTCCGGTACAGGGGAAGGAGTTTATTCAGCTGAAAGTATGGCTCTCGTGGAAGCCCCTGAATCTGCCGAAGGTGAAGAAGTGCCCGAAAGAGAAGAAAAAGTTCGGATAGAAGCAGCGCCTCCTGAGAAAGACGAAGCAGCGCAACCTGAGGTACAGACTTTGGTAGAACACTCGGCACCAGCTGAAGGGGAGACAGCAGCGGGAGCTGAAAGCACCGCTGCTGAAGGGGCGACCACTGTTGAAGGGGGTACACTTCCAGCGGATAGTACGGCTCTCGTGGAGGCCGAAACACTTGTTGAGGATAAGGAGCCGCAAGTGGAAACAAAAGCACCAGAAGAAACAGCAGCACCAGCTGAAGTTCAGGCAGCTGAGGAAGGCCCTGCCCTTGGCGAAAGCGAAACAGCCCCAGGGGTTGAACCTAGCAGTCTCAATGAAAGGGCCGGTACAGGGGAAGGAGTGCATCCAACTGAAAGTATGGCTCTCGTGGAAGCCCCTGCACCTGGCGGAAATGAAGAACGTCTTCAAACAGAAGAAAAAGTTTCTATAGAAATCGCGGCTCCAGAGAACGTCGAAGCAGCACAACCTGAGATACAGGCATCGGTAGAATTACCGGCACCAGCTGAAGAGGAGATAACAGCGGGAGTTGAAAGCGCCGCTGCTGAAGAAGCACCCGTTGCGGAAGGAGGAAAATTTCAAGCGGAGAGTTCGGCTATCGCAGATGCCATTGCACCTGCTGATGATAAAGCACCGCAAGTTGAAGGAAAACATCCTGAAGAAGCAACAGCCCCAGCTGAAGTTCAGGCAGCTGAGGAAGGGCCTGCCCTTGGCGAAAGCGAAACAGCCCCAGAGGTTGAACCTAGCGCTCTTAAGGAAGAGGCCGGTACAGGGGAAGAAGGAGTGCATCTAGCTGAACGTATGGCTCTCGTGGAAGCCCCTGCGCCTGCCCGACGTGAAGAACTGCCCGAAACAGAAGAAAATGTTCCGATAGAAACAGTGGCTCCCGAGAAAGAAGAAGCAACGCAACCTCAGATGCAGGCATCGATAGAATTCCCGGCACCAGCTGAAGGGGAGACAGCAGCTGGAGCTGAAAGCTCCGCTGCTGAAGAAGGGGTGACCACTGTAGAAGGGGGTACACTTCCAGCGGAGAGTCAGGCTGTCGTGGATGCCGCAGCACTTGCTGAGGATAAGGAGCCACAAGTGGAAACAAAAGCACATCAAGAAACAGCAGAACCAGCTGAAGTTAAGGTAGCTGAAGAAGGCCCTGCCCTTTGCGAAAGCGAAACAGCCCCAGGGGTTGAACCTAGCAGTCTCAATGAAAGGGCCGGTACAGGGGAAGGAGTGCATCCAACTGAAAGTATGGCTCTCGTGGAAGCCCCTGCACCTGGCGGAAATGAAGAACGTCTTCAAACAGAAGAAAAAGTTTCGATAGAAATCGCGGCTCCAGAGAAAGTCGAAGCAGCACAACCTGAGATACAGGCATCGGTAGAATTACCGGCACCAGCTGAAGAGGAGATAACAGCGGGAGTTGAAAGCGCCGCTGCTGAAGAAGCACCCGTTGCGGAAGGAGGAAAATTTCAAGCGGAGAGTTCGGCTATCGCAGATGCCATTGCACCTGCTGATGATAAAGCACCGCAAGTTGAAGGAAAACATCCTGAAGAAGCAGCAGCCCCAGCTGAAGTTCAGGCAGCTGAGGAAGGGCCTGCCCTTGGCGAAAGCGAAACAGCCCCAGAGGTTGAACCTAGCGCTCTTAAGGAAGAGGCCGGTACAGGGGAAGAAGGAGTGCATCCAGCTGAAAGTATGGCTCTCATGGAAGCCCCTGCGCCTGCCCGACGTGAAGAACTGCCCGAAACAGAAGAAAATGTTCCGATAGAAGCAGCGGCTCCCGAGAAAGACGAAGCAACGCAACCTCAGATGCAGGTGTCGGTAGAATTCCCGGCACCACCTGAAGGGGAGACAGCAGCTGGAGCTGAAAGCTCCGCTGCTGAAGAAGGGGTGACCACTGTAGAAGGGGGTACACTTCCAGCGGAGAGTCAGGCTGTCGTGGATGCCGCAGCACTTGCTGAGGATAAGGAGCCACAAGTGGAAACAAAAGCACCTCAAGAAACAGCAGCACCAGCTGAAGTTCAGGCAGCCGTGGAAGGCCCTGCCCTTGGCGAAAGCGAAACAGCCCCAGGGGTTGAACCTAGCTGTCTCAAGGAGGAGGCCAGTACAGGGGAAGAAGGAGTGCATCCAGCTGAAAGTATGGATCTTGTGGAAGCCCCTGCACCTGCCGGAGCTGAAGAGCGGCCCGAAACAGAAGAAAGCGTTCCAATAGAAGCAGCGGCTCCCGAGAAAGACGAAGCAGCACAACCTGAGATACAGCCGTCCGTGGAATTCCCGGCACCAGCTGAAGAGGAGATAACAGCGGGAGTTGTAAGCGCCGCTGCTGAAGAAGCAACCGTTGCGGAAGGACGAAATTTTCAAGCGGAGAGTTCGGCTATCGCAGATGCCATTGCACCTGCTGATGATAACAAAGGACCGCAAGTTGAAGGAAAACATCCTGAAGAAGCAGCAGTCCCAGCTGAAGTTCAGGCAGCTGAGGAAGGCCCTGCCCTTGGCGTTAGCGAAACAGCCCCAGGGGTTGAACCTAGCGCTCTTAAGGAAGAGGCCGGTACAGGGGAAGAAGGAGTGCATCCAGCTGAAAGTATGGCTCTCATGGAAGCCCCTGCGCCTGCCCGACGTGAAGAACTGCCCGAAACAGAAGAAAATGTTCCGATGGAAGCAGCGGCTCCCGAGAAAGACGAAGCAACGCAACATCAGATGCAGGCGTCGGTAGAATTTCCGGCACCAGCTGAAGGGGAGACAGCAGGTGGAGCTGAAAGCTCCGCTGCTGAAGGGGTGACCACTGTAGAAGGGGGTACACTTCCAGCGGAGGGTACGGCTTTCGAGGAGGCCACAGCTCTTGCTGAGGATAAGGAGCCGCAACTCAAAACAAAAGAATCTGAAGAAACAGCGGCACCAGCTGAAGTTCAGGCAGGTGAGAAAGGCCCTGCACTTGGCGAAAAAGAAACAGCCCCAGGGGTTGAACCTAGCAGTATCAAGGAAGAGGCCGGCACAGGGGAAGGAGTGGATCCAGCTGAAAGTACGGCTCTCGTGGAAGCCCCTGCACCTGTCTTAGATGAACTGCCCCGACCAGAAGAAAGAGTTTCGATAGAGGCCGTGGCTCTCGAGAAAGACGAAGCAGCGCAACCTGAGATACAGGCGGCGGTAGAGTTCCCGGCACCAGCTGAAGAGGAGATAACAGCGGGAGCTGAAAGCGCCGCTGCTGAAGAAGCGGAAAGAGGAAAATTTCAAGTGGAGAGTCCGGCTCTTGAAGAGGCTATTGCACCTGCTGATTATAACAAAGGACCGCAAGTTGAAGGAACAAATCCTGAAGAAACAGCAGTACCAGCTGAAGCTCAGGCAGCTGTGGAAGGACCTGCCTTTGGCGAAAGCGAAACAGCCCCAGGGGTTGAACCTAGCGCTCTCAAGGAAGATTCCGGTACAGGGGAAGGAGTTTATTCAGCTGAAAGTATGGCTCTCGTGCAAGCCCCTGAATCTGCCGAAGGTGAAGAAGTGCCCGAAAAAAAAGAAAAAGTTCCGATAGAAGCAGCGCCTCCAGAGAAAGACGAAGCAGTGCAACCTGAGGTACAGGCTTTGGTAGATCACTCGGCACCAGCTGAAGGGGAAACAGCAGCGGGAGCTGAAAGCACCGCTGCTGAAGAAGGGGTGACCACTGTTGAAGGGGGTACACTTCCAGCGGATAGTACGGCTTTCGTGGAGGCCGAAACACTTGTTGAGGATAAGGAGCCGCAAGTGGAAACAAAAGCACCTGAAGAAAGAGCAGCACCAGCTGAAGTTCAGGCTGCTGACGGAGTCACCGCACCTGGTGAGGGCGAAACAGCCCCAGGTATTCAACCTATTACTGTGAGGGAAGAGGCTGGAACTGGAGGAGGAGCGCCCCCTGCTGAAAGTATGGATGTTGTGGAAGCCCCTCTACCTGCTGAAGGTGAAGAACCACCCCAAGCTGAAGAATCAGCTCCGGTAGAGGCAGGAGTGCCTGAAGAAGGCGATGTAGCAGCGGGTGAGGTAACTCTATATGTAGAAGTACTTGCTACTCCCAAAGGGGAAAAGGCACCAACAGCTGAACGCAATGCTTCGGAGGATGTGGCCGTGACGGCGGAGACTGGAGCACCTTCAGCTGAGAGTACAGCTCTTGTGGAAGGTGCAGCAGTTGCTGGTAGGGAAGAATCACCCTATGGCAAAACGGAAGCCCGTGAAGAAGCCCCGCCACCTGATAAACCTGAAGCTCCGCCAGCGGAGATGCCGGCTTCTATTGAAGGGGAAGGGGCTCTTGGAGCTGAAAGCAAGGCTTCTGAAGAAGCGGTTGCCATGATGAAAATTGCCCCGTCAGCTAAAAGTATGGCTCATGTAGAGGCGCCTGCACCTGCAGAAAGCATAAGAATTCCCCAAGATGAAACGGCTCCTGAACAAACAGCGGCACCCGAAAGCACTGAAGCAGCCCCAGCAGAGGCACGGGCTCCGGTGGAAGCATCTGCCGAAGGGGAAGCACCGCCAGGAGCTGAAACAAAGACACCCGAAGGAAAGGCTGAGAAACTGACAGAGCCTCCAGTGGAGGCCATTGCTCCCTTGGAGGTGCCTGCGTCTTCCGAAAGTGACCGAGTGCCCGTAGCTGAAACAAACATTCAACAAGGAGTCCCTACGCAAACTGTTTTAGCACCGCAAGAAATGCTGGCACTAGGTATCACGGTGTGGGAAATAGCGCCAGGAATCGACACCAAAGCCACTAAACAAGCGGCAGTCGGCGCGGAAAATGTAACACAGCTAGATGTGGCTACCGCTGTTGATGAGCGTCCTGCTGTTGCTGAGAGTAAAAGGGTGTACCAAGCTGAAGCAAAAACACCCGAAGGAGCAGCAGCAGCTGCCGAGAGTCCGACTATGGTGGGGGTAAGCCCGCTTGTTGACACAAAACGAACGTCGAGTAAAGATATGATGCCTGGGACAACGAACTTTCTGTTCCGTTCAGTCCCACAAGGTCTGCTAAGTGCTCGTACATCGGCCGATACATTTTTTGTACAGGCGATACGTACTACATCACACCAAGACCTACCACAAGCCACCACAGAAAAGAAAACAGTGTTTATTGACGCGGCACTCCCTTGCGATGGGCCCCTGTCGGAGACAGTTATAGAACCACTCGAGTACCTATTCGTGGCGACAAATACCGAAAATATGGGAAGATACTCTCAATGCAATTTGCGAGAGACATCACAGGTTGTCCGAGGAGTTGACGACGTCGGTGTTGCTAAACCCACGGAAGAGATAGAAACAAGTGAGTGTAGAATACCAATGCTTCTTCTCCTATACAGAGCAATATAAAGTTAAGAAAAATAATTAAAGTAAAATACAATTATTTAACCTGTATTTGATGTTTCTGGTGGAGAAGGCAAAGAATACCGATGCTCTCAGAAGTTTCAGAATATGACTGGCCGCCTTCTAACACTGAATGTTTTTCTGGTGACATTTCCAGAGTTCGAGGAACTGCGTGATTCACAAGGATCTTCCCGGAATTGGAAATTCACGTTCAACTGCGCCCGAGGCAAAGCAGACCTTTCCAACACGGCACCTGGTAGGATTAAAAGAACCGTTGACCTAGCGCAATCTATGGCTTCAAACAAGAAACAATGACCAAACAGACAATCACACTGTTTTAGAACAAGTAGTACCGAAAGAAATCGACGTGAATTTAGACGCTCACCATTCAGAAGCTGAAGAGAAATTTGGCGTATCGGTTCCACCTGAAGCAGTGCCCAAAACAGAATTTGTTTAGAGTGAAAGCCAAGTTATAGTTAAAGAACCGGAATCCGAAAGAAAAGTGGAATCTCCCCCTTCTTTTCAAAAATCCAAAGATGTGGAAGAAGCTTTTGCCATTGGAAAGTCCGAACCACCCAAACAGGAAGCGCATCCAGGTGAGCAGGACGTAGACGCAGTAATAAATTAACGTCAGACAGAACAAGCTGTGTCCCATAACGAGGAATTTGGAGAGGACCGTAACCAGCTTTTCAATTGAGCATTACCATCCAGCACTAAAGCAGAAATGCCATCCATTTTTCAGATTATGCCGTCCAGATTATGCCTACCGCAAAACAAGACCTATTATCGGAGGGATCCACTGTGCCACACACAACGGGAATTGTTGAGAACGAAAGCGAGCACATGTTACAAGATCACAAAGTCGAAACACCACCCGTTTTTCTAAAAGGGGAAGAACAGAAGGGATCCGTTGATACCACCGCGAAATACGAGTCACCCATGATTGAACAGCAGGAATCCGTCGTGAAAGTAGAAATAACACCACAGGAAGAACGTAACACGTCACCAAATATTCCGTCATTAAACCTTCAGAACCCCGAGTACCAAGGGCGACTGACGGTGGAAGAGCCGAAGAGAGAAACTGCAGCCGACAGCCCTGTAACCCTTTCGTTTGCCAAAGAATTAAAGGGCGACATTTCTTCGTTGTCTGAATGTACATCACTTGAAAGAAAACAGTCCAGCATTGGAGAGGGGACTATATCAGAATTCACTGAACAGGAACCATCTGTTGTGGACAAGGAGGAACAGAAATTAGGCGCCGTTAACACGGAACGTGTTTTATATGCAATGTCGGATACTTCTGCGGTAGCACCAGAAAAAGAACTTACGCCTGAGGGTATTCCAGACGCTGTTACGGGACTAGCTAATTGTTTTCATGAAGATAATATTGCTGAAAATCCTTTAGAAGCAAAAGAACAAATGGCATACTCGGCACAAGCAGAACCGTCGACAATGAAAATTCAGGCGCCTGTAGGGGGTACTGCTTCTGCAGAGGGGGAAGTAGCCGCGCCTGCAGGAGGTGAAGCAAATGACCAGGCCAAAGTTTCAGAACAACTAGCTGAGCCCGCGGAAGCGGAACCGGAGCCACCCGGCATTGAGACTGCCATTGAAGGTACTGCTCTTGCAGAGGGAGGAGCACCTGCGCCTGCTGAAGGTGAAGCACATGACGACGTTAAGGCTTCAGAACAAGAGGCACACCCAGCGGAAGCGGAACCAGCGCAACCGAGCAATCAGGCTCTAGGTGAATCTACTTCTCCTGCGGATGGCGAAGGAGAAGCGCATGCTGAAGGTGAAGCACATGACGACCTTAAGGCGTCAGAACAAGCGGCACAGGTGGCGGAAGCGGAACCAGTGCCACCGAGAAATCAGGCTCTCGTTGAAGTTACTGCTACTGGGGAAGTGGAAGCACCTGAGCCTGCTGAACGTGATACCCGTGACGAGTTCAAGGTTACAGAAGAAGAGGCCCTCCCCGAAGAAGTAGAACCAGCGCCACAGAGCAGACAGGCTCCCGTTGAAGTTACTGCTCCTGGGGAAGTGGAAGCACCTGAGCGTGCTGAACGTGATAGCCATGACGAGTTCAAGGTTACAGAAGAGGCACTGCCCGAAGAAGTAAAACCAGTGCCACCGAGCAGTCAGGCTCTCGTTGAAGTTACTGCTCCTGGGGAAGTGAAAGCACCTGAGCTTCGTGAACGTGATACCCGTGACGAGTTCAAGGTTACAGAAGAAGAGGCTCTGCCCGAAGAAGTAGAACCAGTGCCACCGAGCATACATGCTCCCGTTGAAGTTACTGCTCCTGGGGAAGTGGAAGAGCCTGAGCCTGTTGAACGTGATACCTATGACGAGTTCAAGGTTACAGAAGAAGAGGCCCTGCCCGAAGAAGTAGAACCAGTGCCACCGTGCAATCAGGATCTCATTGAGGTTAATGCTCCTGTGGGGGAGGAAGCGCCTGCGCCTGTTGGAGGTAAAGGACATGACGAGGCCATTGCTTCGGAAGAAGCACCACAGCGCGCTGAAGCAGAAGCAGTGTCACCCACGATTGAGGCTCCCATTGAAGTTACTGCTCCTACTGAGGCAGAAGCACCTGCTTCTGCTGGAGGTCAAGAACATGATGAGTCCAAGGCTTCGGAAGATGTAGCACAGCTCGCTGAAGCAGAAGCAGTGCCACCCAGCACTGACGCTCCTATTGAAGTTACTCCCGCTACTGAGAAAGAAGCACATGCGCCTGCTGGAGGGGAAGCACATGACGAGGCCAAGGCTCTTGAAGAAGCAGCACGGCTCGCTGAAGCAGAAGCAGTGCCACCCAGCATTGAGGCTCCCATTGAAGGTAATGTTCCTACTGAGGGAGAAGCCCCTGCGCTTGCTGGAGGGGAAGCACGTGACGAGGTCAAGGTTTCGGAAGAAGCAGCACAGCTCGCTCAAGCAGAGGCAGAGCCACCCAGCACTGAGGTTCCCATTGAAGGTACTGCTCCTACTGAGGGAGAAGCACCTACGCCTGCTGGAGGTGAAGCACATGACGAAGCCAAGTCTTCGGAAGAAGCAGCACAGCTTGCTCAAGCAGAAGCAGTGCCACCCAGCAATGAGGCTCCCATTGAAGATACTGCTCCTACTGAGGGAGAAGCACTGGCGCCTGCTGGAGGGGAAGCACGTGACGAGGCCAAGGCAGCACAGCTCGCTGAAGCAGAAGCAGTGCCACCCAGCATTGAGGCTCCCATTGAAGGTAATGTTCCTATTGAGGGAGAAGCCCCTGCACCTGCTAGAGGGGAAGCACGTGACGAGGTCAAGGCTTCGGAACAAGCAGCACAGCTCGCTCAAGCAGAGGTAGTGCCACACAGAACCGAGGCTCCCATTGAAGGTACTGCTCCTACTGAGGGAGAAGCACCTGCGCCTGCTGGAGGGGAAGCACATGACGAGGTAAAGGCTTCGGAAGAAGCAGCACAGCCCACGCAAATGGAGACACTGCGACCGAGCATTGAGGCTCGCACTGAAGGCAGTGCTCCTGCAGATGAAGAAGCACCCGCGCCTGGAGGAGAAGCACATGACGAGGCCAAGGCTTCGGAAGAAGCAGCACAGGTTGCTGAAGCAGAAGCAGTACCTCCCACGATTGAGGCTCCCATTGAAGCTACCGCTCCTACTGAGGGAGAAGCACCCGCGCCTGCTGGAGGTGAAGCACATGACGAGGCCAAGGCTGCGGAAGAAGGAGCAAAACTCGCTCAAGCAAAAGAAGTGCCACCCACGATTGAGGCGCCCATTGAAGTTGCTGCTCCTACTGAGGGAGAAGCACGTGCGCCTCCTGGAGGTGAAGCACAAGACGAGGCCAAGGCTTTGGAAGCAGCAGCAAAGCTCACTGAAGCAGAAGAAGTGCCACCCACGATTCAGGCTTCCATTGAAGGTACCGCTCCTAGTGAGGGAGAAGCACTGGCGCCTGCTGGAGGGGAAGTACATGACGAGGCCAAGGCTTCGGAAGATGCAGCACAGCTCGCTGAAGCAGAAGGAGTGCCACCCAGCACTGAGGCTCCCATTCAAGATACTGCTCCTACTGAGAAAGAAGCACCTGTGCCTGCTGGAGGGGAATCACATGACGAGGCCAAGGCTTCGGAAGAAGCAGCACAGCTCGCTGAAGCAGAAGCAGCGCCACCCAGCATTGAGGCTCCCATTGAAGGTACTGTTCCTACTGAGGGAGAAGCACCTGCGCCTGCTGGAGATGAAGCGCACGACGAGTCCAAGGCTTTAGAAGAAGCAGCACAGCTCGCTGAAGCAGAAGGAGTGCCACCCAGCACTGAGGCTCCAATTGAAGATACTCCTCCTACTGAGAAAGAATCACCTGCGCCTGCCGGAGGGGAAGCACATGATGAGGCCAAGGCTTCGGAAGAAGCAGCACAGCTCGCTGAAGCAGAAGCAGTGCCACCAGGCATTGACGCTCCCATTGAAGGTACTGCTCCTACTGAGGGAGAAGCACTGGCGCCTGCTAGAGGAGAAGCACATGACGAGGCCAAGGCTTCGGAAGAAGCAGCACAACTCGCTGAAGCAGAAGCAGTGCCACCCAGCCTTGTGGGTCCCATTGAAGTTACTGTTCCTACTGAGGGAGAAATATCTGCGCCTACTGGATGGGACGCACATCAAGAGGTCAAGGCTTCGGAAAAACCAGCACAGCTCGCTCAAACAGAGGCAGTGCCACCCAGCACTGAGGCTCCAATTGAAGGTACTGCTCCTACTGAGGGAGAAGCACCTGCGCCTGCTGGAGGGGAAGCACATGACGAGGTAAAGGCTTCGGAAGAAGCAGCACAGCCCACGCAAATGGAGACACTGCGACCGAGCATTGAGGCTCGCACTGAAGGCAGTGCTTTTGCAGATGAAGAAGCACCCGCGCCTGGAGGAGAAGCACATGACGAGGCCAAGGCTTCGGAAGAAGCAGCACAGGTTGCTGAAGCAGAAGCAGTACCTCCCACGATTGAGGCTCCCATTGAAGCTACCGCTCCTACTGAGGGAGAAGCACCCGCGCCTGCTGGAGGTGAAGCACATGACGAGGTAAAGGCTTCAGAACAAGCAGCACAGCCTACGCAAATGGAGACACTGCGACCGAGCATTGAGGCTCTCACTGAAGGCAGTGCTCCTGCAGATGAAGAAGCACCCGCGCCTGGAGGAGAAGCACGTGATGAGGCCAAGGCTTCGGAAGAAGCAGCACAGGTTGCTGAAGCAGAAGCAGTGCCACCCACGATTGAGGCTCCCATTGAAGTTACTGCTCCTACTGAGGGAGAAGCACCCGCGCCTGCTGGAGGTGAAGCACATGACGAGATAAAGGCTTCAGAACAAGCAGCACAGCCCACGCAAATGGAGACACTGCAACCGAGCATTGAGGCTCTCACTGAACGCAGTGCTCCTGCAGATGAAGAAGCACCCGCGCCTGGAGCAGAAGCACATGACGAGGCCAAGGCTTGGGAAGAAGCAGCACAGGTTGCTGAAGCAGAAGCAGTGCCACCCATGATTGAGGCTCCCATTGAAGTTACTGCTCCTACTGAGGGAGAAGCACGTGCGCCTCCTGGAGGTGAAGCACATGACGAGGTCAGGGCTTCAGAAGCAGCACAGCCCGCGCAAATGGAGACACTGCGACCGAGCATTGAGGCTCACACTGAAGGCAGTGCTCCTGCAGATGAAGAAGCACCCGTGCCTGGAGCAGAAGCCCATGACGAGGCCAAGGCTTCCGAGGAAGCAGCAGAGCTCCCTGACGCAGAAGCAGTGCCACCCAGCACTGAGGCTCCCATTGAAGGTACTGTTCCTACTGAAGGAGAAGCATCTGCGCCTGCTGGAGGGGAAGCACATGATGAGGCTAAGGCTTCGGAAGAAGCAGCACAGTTCGCTGAATCAGAGGCAGTGCCACCCAGCATTGAGGCCCCCATTGAAGGTACTGCTCCTACTGAGGGAGAGGCACCTGCTCCTGCTGGAGGTGAAGCACAAGACCAGGCCAAGGCTTTGGAAGCAGTACCAAAGCTCACTGAAGCAGAAGAAGTGCCACCCACGATTGAGGCTTCCATTGAAGGTACCGCTCCTAGTGAGGCAGAAGCACTGGCGCCTGCTGGAGGGGAAGCACATGACGAGGCCAAGGCTTCGGAAGAAGCAGCACAGCTCGCTGAAGCAGAAGGAGTGCCACCCAGCACTGAGGCTCCCATTCAAGATACTGCACCTACTAAGAAAGGAGCACCTGCGCCTGCCGGAGGGGAATCACATGACGAGGCCAAGGCTTCACAAGACGCAGCACAGCTCGCTGAAGCAGAAGCAGCGCCACCCAGCATTGAGGCTCCCATTGAAGGTACTGTTCCTACTGAGGGAGAAGCACCTGCGCCTGCTGGAGATGAAGCGCACGACGAGTCCAAGGCTTTGGAAGAAGCAGCACAGCTCGCTGAAGCAGGAGGAGTTCCACCCAGCACTGAGGCTCCAATTGAAGATACTGCTCCTACTGAGAAAGAATCACCTGCGCCTGCCGGAGGGGAAGCACATGATGAGGCCAAGGCTTCGGAAGAAGCAGCACAGCTCGCTGAAGCAGAGGCAGTGCCACCAGGCATTGACGCTCCCATTGAAGGTACTGCTCCTACTGAGGCAGAAGCATTGGCGCCTGCTACAGGAGAAGCACATGACGAGGCCAAGGCTCCGGAAGAAGCAGCACAACTCGCTGAAGCAGAAGCAGTGCCACCCAGCCTTGTGGGTCCCATTGAAGTTACTGTTCCTACTGAGGGAGAAATATCTGCGCCTACTGGAGGGGGCGCACATCACGAGGTCAAGGCTTCGGAAGAAGCAGCACAGCTCGCTCAAGCAGAGGCAGTGCCACCCAGCACTGAGGCTCCAATTGAAGGTACTACTCCTACTGAGGGAGAAGCACCTGCGCCTGCTGGAGGGGAAGCACATGACGAGGTAAAGGCTTCGGAAGAATTAGCACAGCCCACGCAAATGGAGAAACTGCGACCGAGCATTGAGGCTCTCACTGAAGGCAGTGCTCCTGCAGATGAAGAAGCACCCGCGCCTGGAGGAGAAGCACATGACGAGGCCAAGGCTTCGGAAGAAGCAGCGCAGGTTGCTGAAGCAGAAGCAGTGCCTCCCACGATTGAGGCTCCCATTGAAGCTACTGCTCCTACTGAGGGAGAAGCACCTGCGCCTGCTGGAGGTGAAGCAGATGGCGAGGTAAAGGCTTCAGAACAAGCAGCACAGCCCACGCAAATGGAGACACTGCGACCGAGCATTGAGGCTCCTCTCACTGAAGGCAGTGCTCCTGCAGATGAAGAAGCACCCGCGCCTGGAGCAGAAGCCCATGACGAGGCCAAGGCATGGGAAGAAGCAGCACAGGTTGCTGAAGCAGAAGCAGTGCCACCCACGATTGGGGCTCCCATTGAAGTTACTGCTCCTACTGAGGGAGAAGCACGTGCGCCTCCTGGAGGTGAAGCACATGACGAGTTCAAGGCTTCAGAACAAGCAGCACAGCCCGCGCAAATGGAGAAACTGCGACCGAGCATTGAGGCTCACACTGAAGGCAGTGCTCCTGCAGATGAAGAAGCACCCGTGCCTGGAGCAGAAGCCCATGACGAGGCCAAGGCTTCTGAGGAAGCAGCACAGCTCGCTGAAGCAGAAGCAGTGCCACCCAGCACTGAGGCTCCCATTCAAGATACTGCTCCTACTAAGAAAGAAGCACCTGCGCCTGCCGGAGGGGAATCACATGACGAGGCCAAGGCTTCGGAAGAAGCAGCACAGCTCGCTGAAGCAGAAGCAGCGCCACCCAGCATTGAGGTTCCCATTGAAGGTACTGTTCCTACTGAGGGAGAAGCACCTGCGCCAGCTGGAGATGAAGCACATGACGAGGCCAAGGCTTCGGAAGAAGCAGCACAACTCGCTGAAGCAGAAGCAGTGCCACCCAGCCTTGTGGGTCCCATTGAAGTTACTGTTCCTACTGAGGGAGAAATATCTGCGCCTACTGGAGGGGACGCACATCACGAGGTCAAGGCTTCGGAAGAAGCAGCACAGCTCGCTCAAGCAGAGGCAGTGCCACCCAGCACTGAGGCTCCAATTGAAGGTACTGCTCCTACTGAGGGAGAAGCACCTGCGCCTGCTGGAGGTGAAGCACATGACGAGGTAAAGGCTTCAGAACAAGCAGCACAGCCCACGCAAATGGAGACACTGCGACCGAGCATTGAGGCTCTCACTGAAGGCAGTGCTCCTGCAGATGAAGAAGCACCCGCGCCTGGAGGAGAAGCACATGACGAGGCCAAGGCTTCGGAAGAAGCAGCACAGCTCGCTGATGCAGAAGCAGTGTCACCCAGCATTGAGGCTTCCATTGAAGGTACTGTTCCTACTGAGGGAGAAGCATCTGCACCTGCTGGCAGGGAAGCACATGACGAGGCCAAGACTTCGGAAGAAGCAGCACAGCTCGCTGAAGCAGAATCAGTTCCACCCACGATTGAGGCTCCCATTGAAGTTACTGCTCCTACTGAGGGAGAAGCACCTGCGCCTGCTGGAGGTGAAGCACATGACGAGGTAAAGGCTTCAGAGCAAGCAGCACAGCCCGAGCAAATGGAGATACTGCGACCGAGCATTGAGGCTCACACTGAAGGCAGTGCTCCTGCAGATGAAGAAGCACCCTCGCCTGGAGGAGAAGCACATGACGAGGCCAAGGCTTCGGAAGAAGCAGCACAGTTCGCTGAAGCAGAAGGAGTGCCACCCAGCACTGAGGCTCCCATTCAAGATACTGCTCCTACTAAGAAAGAAGCACCTGCGCCTGGCGGAAGGGAATCACATGACGAGGCCAAGGCTTCAGAAGAAGCAGCACAGCTCGCTGAAGCAGAAGCAGCGCCACCCAGCATTGAGGCTCCCATTGAAGGTACTGTTCCTACTGAGGGAGGAGCACCTGCGCCTGCTGGAGATGAAGCGCACGACGAGTCCAAGGCTTTGGATGAAGCAGCACAGCTCGCTGAAGCAGGAGTGCCACCCAGCACTGAGGCTCCAAATGAAGATACTGCTCCTACTGAGAAAGAATCACCTGCGCCTGCCGGAGGGGAAGCACATGATGAGGCCAAGGCTTCGGAAGAAGCAGCACAGCTCGCTGAAGCAGAAGGAGTGCCACCCAGCATTGACGCTCCCATTGAAGGTACTGCTCCTACTGAGGGAGAAGCACTGGCGCCTGCTAGAGGAGAAGCACATGACGAGGCCGAGGCTTCGGAAGAAGCAGCCCAACTCGCTGAAGCAGAAGCAGTGCCACCCAGCCTTGAGGGTCCCATTGAAGGTACGGCTCCTACTGAGCGAGAAGCACCTGTTCCTGCTGGAGGTGAAGCACTAGGTAAGGCCAAGGTTTCGGAGGAAGCAGCACAGCTCACTGAAGCAGAAGCACTGCCACCCAGCATTGAGGCTCCTATTGAAGTTACTGCTCCTACTCAAAGAGAAGCACGTGCGCCTCTTGGAGGTGAAGCACATGACGAGGTCAAGGCTTCAGAACAAGCCGCACAGCCCGCGCAAATGGAGACACTGCGACCGAGCATTGAGGCTCACACTGAAGGCAGTGCTCCTGCAGATGAAGAAGCACCCGTGCCTGGAGCAGAAGCCCATGACGAGGCCAAGGCGTGCGAAGAAGCAGCACAGCTTGCTGAAGCAGAGGCGGTGCTTCCCAGCATTGAGGCCCCCATTGAAGGTACTGCTCCTACTGAGGGAGAGGCACCTGCTCCTGCTGGAGGTGAAGCACATGACGAGGCCAAGGCTTTGGAAGCAGCAGCAAAGCTCACTGAAGCAGAAGCAGTGCCACCCACGATTGAGGCTCCCATTGAAGGTACCGTTCCTACTGAGGGAGAAGCACCGGCGCCTGCTGGAGGGGAAGCACATGACGAGGCCAAGGCTTCGGAAGAAGCAGCACAGCTTGCTGAAGCAGAGGCGGTGCTTCCCAGCATTGAGGCCCCCATTGAAGGTACTGCTCCTACTGAGGGAGAGGCACCTGCTCCTGCTGGAGGTGAAGCACATGACGAGGCCAAGGCTTTGGAAGCAGCAGCAAAGCTCACTGAAGCAGAAGCAGTGCCACCCACGATTGAGGCTCCCATTGAAGGTACCGCTCCTACTGAGGGAGAAGCACCGGCGCCTGCTGGAGGGGAAGCACATGACGAGGCCAAGGCTTCGGAAGAAGCAGCACAGCTCGCTGAAGCAGAAGCAGTGACTCCCACGATTGAGGCTCCCATTGAAGGTACTGCTCCTACTGAGGGAGAAGCACCAGCGTCTGCTGGTGGGGAAGCACATGACGAGGCCAAGGCTTCGGAAGAAGTAGCACAGCTCGCTGAAGCAGCAGTGGCACCCACGATTGAGGCTCCCATTGAAGTTACTGCTCCTACTGAGGAAGAAGCACCTGGGTCTGCTGAAAGCGGAGCAGACGAGGGTGCTGAGGCTCCCGAACAAGCCGTTGTGCCGGCTGAAGCAGATGCAGTGCCAACGAGCATTCAGGCTTCTACTAAAGGTACTGCTCCTGCAGAGGGGGAAGCACCTGCGTCTGCTGACGGTGAAGCACATGCGGATGCCAAGGCTGCAAAAGAAGCTGCACAGCCCGTTGAAGCCAAATCAGTGTCAATGAACAGTCAGGCTCCTGCTAAAGGTACTGGTACTGCAGAAGGGGAAGTTCCTGCGCCTTTAGAAAGGGAAGCACAGGATGAGGCCTGGTCTTCAGAACAAGCCGCACAGCTCGCGGAAACAGGGCTAGTGCTACCGAGCATTCAGCCTTCCATGGTGATTCATGTGCCAGAGGAACGGGTGACTGCAGCGAAAGATGAGATCAAGCCTCGCGAACAAACGATAGAGCCGCCTGATATTCAATCTGCTGCGATTCTTTCCACTACACATGGTGAAGCAGTAGGGACAGCCGTTCGTCTAATGGCCGGTGCTAGGTCGGGTTCAAGTAGAGCAGCCAAGGAACCACGAACAGAGGAAGTGGAAGAGAAAAGTGAGGGCTTTGTTGAAATTGTAAACCAACTGAAGTCAACCTCATCCATGGAATCGGTTAATTCATTGTCGGTCAAAGATAAGACACCTCAGGTCACCGGAATAGCTCAAGAATTTGCAGACGATATTCCTAAATCTGCCATTCGTGAGGAACCTGGAGAAACTAGCGACGGAAAGGCGGAAGCGCGTCCTACAGTTAAACAGCCAAGTGAGAATACATTAGACATTGAACGCTTGGGTGGTTTGCCATGTGAAGACCATGAGGGAACAACTGACAGTAGCTTTGATGTTGAGAGTGTGCCCTTTCTAAGTTCCGATGTAGGTACCATGCCAACTGTGGATACTAAAAGGGAACTTGAAAATTATCCCGGTGGCGAGAGGAAAGAAAAATCTAAAGATGAATTTGGTCCGGTATCTGGCACTGTAAGCGACTGGGACGCTACGCTTGAAAGTTCTGTAAGCTCGCCCAAACCATCAGGAGTTTTATCAAAGCAACCAAATGAGCCACGTGACCAATTTATGTCAGCTGGACATTTGGCTGCCGCTTCTACTGAGCCAGACAATGAAGACAAGCACTTCGGTAAAAAAATACCTGTTCATAAAAAACAACCCACTGGTTCTCCCGACTTTAGCGCTGACAGTTGGAATTTGAGGGCTTCACAGGGACTCAGTGAAAGCACCGGTGGGCCTAGTATCAATGATTCGCCCGAAGACCCTCCTAGCACGGCCGACCAGCAGGCTTCCGTAGTAAGTCCTCCATGTCATTCCCCAGAAGTGCAGTCTCTTCTTGTCTGCAAGACCTGTGGAGAGTCGTTCTTTCGAAGCAACCCAATGCACGCTGAAATCTGCAAAGGATATCACAAGGAAGAGCGTCCCAAAGGAACCGACACCCCATCTAGTCCAGACAGCCCCGGTAGATACGTACTTAGTATTGTGGACGAAGATGACGTTAGCGACGTTCTGCGACAAGTCTGGAGAGAAGAAGGAACAGCGATTCTCCCTTCCGCAGTGTGGTCACTGTATCGATGCGTGCCCAACTTTTTCTACGTCATCAGGGAGAAAGAGAGACGAGCAACATCACGTGAGTCTTTCTTTGCTTGATTTGGCGTTACACGCGTAGGCGCATGATGCATCGGTTCACTCGTCTGAGCTCTAAGCAGCTGCTGAGGGGCTCTTCAAATTGTTTGGGGCATTACTTAATAGTTTTATTCACGACAAATTCAAAATGCATGTTTAATGTGTAAATACATGCAAATCTCTTTTTCCACCAAAGAAATGACCCCTGCCCGCGGGCACGTAAAAACCCTGTCTGTCTGTTGAGATTGGCCGGTGTTCGATGACTTCATTATTGGTGCGTACACTGTCATCCGCAAAGTGATCCAAAAGCTACGTGATCAATTCTCTTTTTAAGACCATTATTCACGCATATGCCTCCAGTCACGAACTGAATGTATGTTGACTGTCAGGTCGCTTTTGGAATGCCGGAAATGAGGTTACAGATGGAAGGGCCAGTGCTGCTGCTCTCAGAAATACGGTGTACATAACACTGACCTGAAGCCACACATTAAACAACGGCAAGCAGACTGTAGTGAACAGACAGACGGCAAACTGCACGTAATAAAACCACACTTGGGGCAACACACAACTGTCTCGCACAAGAGGCACACGGAAGTTGCCTTACGAAGGATGCAGATAAGCCACACTCAAGTAACACACTCACACCTGCTCACTGGACCTACAAGTCTCCTATGTAGCAGGTGTGGAGAGGGCCTATCCCCATCCTCATTCTACTCGATGCTACACGGCACGAACACTTCCCAGAAGTTTACAGACGATATATTGCACAACACCCATCGTACTTTTATCCGACAACCCTTTGTTTTCCATTGAGCGTGTTTTTAAACTTTTGACAGCGATCCTGTAGTTTACCTCACCAGCTCTAGTAACCGGCAATGCCCGGCTGGGTATTCCCAAACCATATCCCATAGGGGCCCATGCCAACCACACCCCCCAAGCAGCTACGCAGCACCGTGACGTCACTTTCTCTATGTGCGCGACTTCATGCGACGTGGATTTTTCTCCCCCCCCCCCCTCGTTTCGGCTGCTTTGAGGGCGGCCGATGGTTTCGCTCTGTGCGCGGGGCTGGCCTGCGCAGCTGGAGAAGTTGACGCACATGTGGTAGAAGTTAACCTTTTGTACCTGAGCCCCTGAGCTCTGCGCGCTCTTGTTGCGCGCCTGCAAGTTGACGCTGACCTCCCATTGTGTTCCTAGATAAGCGCTCGGCTCGGTGCTATAAGTGCGCGCACTCAGATGGACGCTTTCACGTACATGTGGCTATTATATGCGTTCCGGAAAGCAAACACTCTCATTAAAGTGAAGACAAAAATTTGTTTCGGTCTTTTGTGGTCGCGCTGCTTCGCGGCGGCCGATGGGTTCGCTCTGAGCGTGAGCCTGGCGTACGCGCTACGAAGCTGAAGCTCGCTCTCCGCGCTCTGTTACGCGCCTGCAGTCGCTCGTCGCCCATGCTGTTCCTATAGTTCATCTCACAAGCTAGCTGCAGCACTGTGGAGGCTACATTGTTATCAATAGTGCGCCCACCGAGGGCGCCTAATCCGCCGTGAAGGGGGTCCTGAAAGGACAGTCCCTTCTCCCCTCTCGGCAAGTGGCACCGCACGGCCCCGGCGCCTTTTGTCGCTTCCTTCGCGGTGAGTTAGGCGCCCTGAGGGGGACAACAATGTACCCTCCACAGTGCTGCAGCTAGCTTGTGAGATGAACTATAGTTAAGCTAGCGCTAGGGCGTTGCTCAAAGTGCGCGCGCGGATGGATGCTTTTGCACGTACAGGTACCGTCAGAAGTAATTGGAGGAGCACGGGAGCTGTGGCCGAACTGCATAGGAGCGCCGTGTAGCAGCACCGACCGAAAACGAAAGAAGCAGAACACGCATGCGCGCCTGCCGACGGTGATAGCCCATTCATACTCATGAACACTCATCAACCCATTCCCTTGACGCGGCTTCGAGCAAATTATTCGCAGCATACTGGTCTCGGCGATGGCGCTGATAGCAGAGTCGGTATCTGGCAGCGTCTCTCGCACCGTTTTTCTGCGCACGCGAGCTGCTGGAGAGCGTCGTAATCGCAGGGATCTGAAGTGACAATTTTTCTTTTCTAATATTTTTAGGTGGGTACGCTATCAGCGCCATCGCTGAGACCAGTATGCTGCGAATAATTTGATCGAAGCCGTGTTAAAAGAAGTGGGGTGAGAAGTATATATGGGCTATCACCGTCGGCAGGGGCGCATGCGTGTTCAGCTTCTTTCGTTTACCGCCGGCGCAGCTACACGGCGCTCCTGTGCAGTTTGGCCACAGCTCCCGTGCTCCAATTACTTCTGACGGCACCTGTACATGTAGTTATTGTTTACGTTCCGGAAAGCAAGCACTCCCATTAAAGTGAAGACAAAAATGATTTTTTTTTTGGTCTTGGGTGGTCCTTTGGATTCCGTACCGAAGCGCAGAACGTTTGCTCTCATTCGGTCGAAAGCACACGCGTACGTCGGTCGCTCGTCTGCTGCGAACATCAGCGAGCATGTTATTCGCCATACTCGTCTGTGCCTCGCACTCGCGCAGAACTGCCCATTACAAGGTCCGTTCTCATAATTGTGCGCGCCACCTGCGTTCCCCGCGCATTCACACGATGGTCACGAAGCTCATAACTTCTGATTTATGGATAAGCACGAGCAGCCGCTCGAGCTCGTCAGAGATGACCTCCCGTCAACAAATCATGAGTCTGTGTTCCGCGCGAACCTGCCTGACGAAGTAGCAGCAGTCAACGCTTTCATGGACACGTTGAGCGGGTGACCAACACTACCTGGATTGTACAAAAGGCCCAGAAACGGGGCGAAAGGTATGTTTTTCGATACGAAGCGTTGTAGTACATGAAGCGGCGTTTTGCAACTTGTGTGGCACTATTTATATCTTTATTCTCGCTATTTCTGTTTATACATTTGTATGCTTTTTTTGTGCGTGTGTCGCTTACAGTTGAGGCGCGAACTGTGACGCAATGCGCGCGCATTAAAAGGCCACACACCACATCTATATGTGGTAGCTCAAAAATGCGTCGCAGGAAACGGACACAAACTGCTCATCTATCCCCATAAGTGAATCTCGAAAAGTGACGTTTAATTGCCGCTATTTGGACTCCCAGATCACTATCCCCCCAAAAATGCGCTCAGGAGATAACTGTTTTTTTTAAGTGCGAATGCACTTTATAAGCGACCCCAAACCATCCACCGCCGGCGGCGTCCGCAGTGCTCCAATATATTTAAAAAAGAAACAGCATCCGGCGCCAGGTTTCGATCCGAGGACTTTGCGGCCGCAGCGTGACGCTCTACCGACCAAGCCACGGACGCGACGCTGATATCAGTGTTAGTGACGCGCCTTATATCTTTAACGCATTGAAACTACGTCGTCAGCGGCGTGCGTTGGCGACTCAGCGGCGTTATAGCGGCTTGATAACTGCGTGGTGTACACGTGATACTACAAACCCGATGGAAGAGATGGAAGAGAAGGCGGCGAGGCGGTGGGCTGCGGGGGCCGAGCGCAAGCGCCGCAAGCGGGCCGACAACCGTGCATTCGCACTTTCACATTCTCCCCCTCGGGGAAATGCGGGGGAATTTTTTTACTTAGTTTTATCTCTGCTACGACTACCGTGGCCTCAAGCTCACGCGCAGCTACTCATAAGTCCCATCAAAAAGAATATACGTATCTTATGCAGCAAAATCTGTGTGTGCATGAAGCACAAATTGTTAAAAATAACTAATCGACATCGGGAACAGTGTGAGTAGTAGCATGCATGATTACTGATATTAAACCTCGCCCTGATAGCTTCAGTGCAGAGACTGTGGTCAATAGCCCTGTAAAGAAGACATATAAAATTCCTCGAGTACTTCAAAAGCTGTACAATCCAACTATTACTTAGCGCTTGGTTTGTCTATATTTTCGATATTGTTTCCCTAAATTGTTATTACCAGCAGTGCAAATTATGCAGCATTCATGATCAAGTGTAAAACGTGTACGTTTGAGCTAGTGTCTTTCTTATCAACGTATCACCCTTGCAAGAACGATTCACATCTTCCATTGCTGTTAACAAAATTTCAATGTTTTCCTTAGTGGCACTGTTCCTGATAAAGAATTAATGTGATGAAGCTAATGTTAACGAAATTCAATGTAATAGTGCTTATGGAAGTGCCAAAATGTAGCAGCTCATGAAGCTGTAATATTTCGCAAGGGCAGGACAGTTTGTAAATGTAGTCATGGTTAAGTGGCTGCCTTTCTTGTAATCCTTACCTGCAGCACCGAATCGTGTTTTGAAAAGAGACCCCAACTCAATTGCATACCCTTCTGGGTGTTGTAGAATGGCCTTTCAATGAGAGTGTTTGCTTTCCGGAATATATATAATAGCTACATGTGCTTTAAAGGGTCCATCCGCGCGCGCGCATTTAGAACACCGAGCCGAGCTCTTATCTAGGAACACGATGGGAGGTCAGCGTCAACTTGCAGGCGTGCAAGAAGAGCGCGGAGAGCTCAGGGGTTCAGGTACAAAAGGTTAACTTCTACCACATGTGCGTCAGCTTCTCCAGCGGCGCAGGCCGGACACGGAAAAATGGTCCCGGAAAAAATGGTCCCAGTGACCATCTAAGAAAAAATGGTCTCATGCTCCAGTCGACGTGTTTCCCTTCAAGTCAGTAAGACCTGAACTTTCTTGCGGTTTTGATTTTATCCCTTTGTATTTTAGCTAAAAGGTTGAGAAAGATATGGAATGCTTTAATATTCCTATAAGGGGCAGAAATTAACGCCTCTGGAGGCTAAACTCTATCAAAGCAAATTGGGTAGACAGACAGACAGGCGGACGGATGGACGGTTTGATGGATGAATGGTTGGGCGATGTATGTACAGATAAATGGATGGATGGATGGTAGGGCTCAACATCGATTAAAAATTTTAATGCAAATAATGGGATGAAAACCGCACAAACAACTGCGAGGCCTGGAACCGTCGGTTTAGTAGCTTAGTCGGACACAGCCATCTCAGTGTCTGGAAGGTCATAGAAGCTCTACACTGCAAGGTTTCATCAGTATCGGTGAAAATTGCACAAGCCGTAGAAGCTCACCAAAGAAGCGCACAGCGTCGTCCCGGGTCTAGGACATTTCGGTGCAGGGCACTTCGGTGCAGGATGTTTCGGTGGGGAAATTTCGGTATACAAACATTTCGGTGTACGCATATTTCGGTGTACGGACATATCGGTGTACGAGATTTTCAGTGCGCGTACCTTTCGGTGGACGGACATTTCCGCGCACAAACATTTTGGCGACCGAATTAGCGGGTGCTTGATGTTTGAATCCGCGTTATATTTTTATTCTCTCTTAACATAGGTTATGGACAACAACCTAGAGCAGCGATTGCATTTTAAATTAATGCTGTGTTCGATTTTTGCCAGGTACTTTTAGAAACTGAACTTTGAGAAAATAAGTATGGGAGAGGCCATGAAAGGAACACAACCTGAATTTTGTTAAAACGAACGTTCTTGGTTCGATTAACCGGCTTTACTCGAACAAGACTACTTTTAGGTGCGGAGTACCTTAGGAACGCAGAATGTCCGCCCGCGCCGTACGCCTAGCGTTTACAATCGCAAAAAATCACAGGAACCGGCAGGATTCGAGCCTGTGTCTGATACACCAGACAGAGTTAGTGTCAGTCGTCTTACCCATTGGGCTACCACCGTGAGAGAGTACCCGGAAGCCGAACGGCTTACTCCCTCGCCTGTAACGGTGCGGAGTACCTTAGGACCTCCCACTGTCAGTCCGCGTCCATCCGTGCGCACACAACCATCAAGCGAAAATCAAGCAAAATTCGATTTGAGCAGTGAGTTGCAGTTTCATTTCGGGAATAATCGAGGTGCAACTCACGGAGCAAATTGATTGATGGTCGAGGCGCAAATCGGATGTGACTCGGGGTGCAACTTGGATGTCATTTCGAGTCCCCGTACTCCGCACCCTTGCCCTGATCCATGGAGTGGAGATGCTGCCATTTTTCCTGCCTTGGCTTCGGGACCAATTTTTCCGGGACCATTTTTTCCTACGTTGGATTTGGGACCATTTTTTCCTGGACCATTTTTTCCAGGACCATTTTTTCCGGAACCATTTTACCTACACCCACGCAGGCCAGCCCCGCGCACGGAGCGAAACCATCGGCAGCCCGCAAAGTGGCCGAAACGAGGGGAAGGGGGGGAGAGGGAAGAAAAAATCCACATCGCATGAAGTCGCGCACATAGAGGAAGTGACGTCACGGTGCTGCGACGCTGCTTGGGGGGGGGGGGGGGGGGGGGTCGGCCTGGGCCTCTGCGAGATAGGGTTTGGGAATACGCTGCCCTGCTGAGCCACTATACTATTACTAATGACACTGATGGGCATAACATGTACTGATGTATTACTTAGTTGTCATATATCTACTTCGTTGCATATATCTGCAAAAAGCACTTCGATATCTGGAAGAGCGTGTGAGGTAATAACAAATTTAGGAAAACAAAATTTCCCCCTTTCCTTCTCTTAAAAGCGTAATTTCCGGAAATTATGCAAGTGGGCCTCTCCGCAGCAAGAGAAATATACCCCGGAAGCTTGAAGTCTCTAGGTCCAGCAGTTTCAACTGAGCGTTGATGGATATCAGTCGGGCACTCCATTCGGTAGGCATAGATTTCATACCGCTGATAGTTTTAGTTTACCCTGTACACCAGCCATCTTATTTGTGTTTTAAAGTCTTTCATTTCAACCAACTGATTTTATTGGTGCGAAAGCCGTCAGTGCCACAATCTGCGAAAAAGCGTCGTTTTCCGATTGAGAAAATGGCTGCCGCGAAAAAGATGAACACTTGTGCGATTCATTGGGGTTTGAACTAAGGCCTGGGAATTAGCAGCCAGATGTTCTAGTGACTGTGCTGTTCAAGGATGTTGAGACCGGCAAAAGAATGGTCGTTCTTGTTGTTCCTGTCTTTGTAGAACTTGCACACTTGGGGGATTGGTCCGGAATCAAAGCTTTGAGGGGATGATGTGCACGTTTCCCAAAATTCCCAAAACTGTGCATTGCAAACGTAGATGTTCAAGAATAGTGCGGGCATGCCGCGTCGCTCCCGAATGTGATGGCTCGTGAGTTCTGCACGTGCACACCAGCCCCGCGGAACCCAGATTCTATAGGCCGTGGCATGTGCCAGTCTGCTTGATGACGTAATTCACGCCATACGCCATGCTAGTGCTCACGTGGTGCGCGCGTCCTTCCTGTATTTTCGCTCATGTTTTGCTTTGCTTCTCTTTTCGCTTTTTTCCTTCTTTTTCTTTTCTTTTCTATTTTTTGGTTGCCCGGAGTCACGGCACACACCGACTGTCACCTCTCTCTTCTTGTTTTCATTTTTTTACTAATTGCCGCGCTCCGCCATATTTCGCGGAATAAGCCCAGGGGTCTACGCGTGCGGGAATAAGCTCTGTATGGTGTGTGGTCATTTGTGTGTTTGTTTCGAGTGTGGCTTGTGCTTCGGGGCGCCGCCCCCACCCTGAGTCCCTAATGTTTTGCCAAAGCTTTCATTCCTGAAGAAGACCTGTCGCAGGTCGACACGTTGGAAATAAAGTCTCCGAAGAGCGTACTTTTAGTTTGTCCGTATATATATATATATATATATATATATATATATATATATATATATATATATATATATATATATATATATATATATATATATATATATATATATATATATATATATATATATATATATATATATATATATATATATATATATATATATATATATATATATATATATATATATATATATATATATATATATATATATATATATATATATATATATATATATATATATATATATATACGGACAAACTAAAAGTACGCTCTTCGGAGACTTTATTTCCAACGTGACAGCTGTATGTGTTTGCGTGATAGCAAACACATACAGGTATACAAGCTATCCCAGGCGAAAGATATCTAGTTGCCGGGCGGTTTTAATTAATAAGTCAGGACCCGATAACTGCCAACCCTCATTTCTGTCGTAATTCAACGAGCCCCTCATTTCCCATTCTGATTCGCTACATACATACATGCATACATACATACATACATACATACACACACATACGTCGTACGTACATACATACATACAAACATACGTACATACATACATACACACACACATACGTCGTACGCACATACATACATACATACATACATACATACATACATACATACATACATACATACATACATACATACATACATACATACACACACACACACACACATACATACATACATACATACATACATACATACATACATACATACATACATACATACATACATATATACGTACGTACGTACGTACAGTGGGGTCCACTGTTAAAGGGAAACGGCGAGCGCGTGACCACTGCGCTCCGCGAAGCGCCGGTGCCGAGGAGTGGCGAGAATCGGAGACAGCCGGCACATGCGCACAGACGACACCAGGCGGGAGAAGCCGCTCTGTCGTCTGCTACGGCGCTTCGCCCGCCCGCTCACATCCTTTGAGTGCGAAATCCCTCAGCTGTTGCAAGCTGAACGGCGCAGCGGAACGCCGTAGCAGACGACAGAGCGGCTTCTGCCGCCTGGTGCGGTCAGTGCGCATGTACACGGCCGGGCTAGAGAGCGAGCGGCGCGCGCTTTCATATGACAGCGCGCGCCGCTCCCTCTCTAGCCCGGCCGTGGCATGTACCGGCTGTCTCCGATTCTCGCCACTTCTCGGCACCGGCGCTTCGCGGAGCGCAGTGGTCACGCGCTTGCCGTTTCCCTTTAACAGTGGACCCCACTGTACATACATACATACATACATACATACATACATACATACATACATACATACATACGTACGTACATGCATATACATACATCACACACCAAACATGCATACATCGTACATAGGTACAGTCGCCAGCAAAAGTTTGCAGGATGTGCAGCGCATGGCCGAGCGGCGCAAAACTGCACTGCCGCGCCATCTGCAGCCAGCGAGCGCCGAATCGAGGCTCAAGGAACTGGCGTGCTAGGATCGCTTTGCGCATGCCTGTCCTTTACTTATTACCGGGCATCTCGGATCACTCGCTTGCC
This sequence comes from Haemaphysalis longicornis, assembly GCF_048455015.1. Taxonomy (NCBI): domain Eukaryota; kingdom Metazoa; phylum Arthropoda; class Arachnida; order Ixodida; family Ixodidae; genus Haemaphysalis; species Haemaphysalis longicornis. Next base: position 155,887,907 of record NW_027526295.1, on the reverse strand, counting down.
CGTGATATGCTTTCGATATTCGCGGCAGCCACTGTGGCGCCGCGAGGCCATCGTTGTCGTTCTGCTATCACTGGTGCTACAAAATACGTAGCCGGCGGCCGCCGGCGGCCGCTGGCAACGTTGAATAAATGTTATCTTCCAAGTGATGTAACGGTCGACGACAAAATTTGTTTTACTGGAGCTATTTAAACTACCTGTCGGAAACTGCGTCCATCAATGGGATGCGTAGAAAACATTCGCGTCACCAAATTTAATCTTGCGGCAAAGCAAACTTTCCGGTTAATGATCTAGCGCTCAGTCTAATGTAGGTATCATGTAAGATTACCAAACTGAAATTGGCCGCAAGGACGATGTTAGCATTACGCCGAATCACATTTACTTGCCATAGTTAGTTTACAGGGAAGCTTTAAACGATACGGAATTCCCGTGTGCTGTCAAAACATGACAGTCTAAGGAGGAGGTATGGTTGCAGAAAACGGCTGTAACTCGATCGTGTTTTGTGGGAACTACCTCAAAACAAATTCTGCGATAATTAGCCGCTGTGACGACTACAACGTTTTCCAATCCAGTTTCAGCGCCGTTTTTGTCCTACAGAATAAAACGTTAGTCCGTATAACTTCCATTCAGCTGAATAACTAGGAAGTAAGCGAAACTCTTACCCACAACCTGCTTTTTTCGTGACCTTATCGGATACCGCCCAGCTGGGTTGGTCATTTTTCATGACAGACTGGAACGGCCCTGATATTTTCGCATTTATTTTCAAATTGAACATAGGTGTGTGTCCCGCCTCTTACAACCGTTGCGCCTCCTGGTCCTCAGAGGAAAAACTGCGTACGAACTGGAGTATTTGCTCTGCACTCAACAGTTATGAGTTTGTTTCCTGTTATGACAAAGGCCCGTAAAAATGCTTCGCATTCATCTGGGTCTGTAATTTATTGCCACTTGCTCTCACCGTACTGAACGTGGTTCCTTTTCACGTTCGGCCATCAGAAAAACGCGACCGAAACCACTGTAATTTATTGTGCCATCGTGTTTGTCTGTTGAATGCAGAATGTACACGCCATCGGGCGTCCATGGCGGCGCCAAGCGGTAGATTCCGCTCCCAAGGGTGATTTTGCAGGTGGAGCATTACCGAAGCATTAGGAGATGTAAACAAGAAGCAAAGAACACATGATGAAGAAAAAGATATGTTTACAATGAGGTCCTTGCTCAAACAAATTTATTAGGCTGACAACCTTACGTGAAAATTAATAACCAGTGAAGTTGCCTTCTTCAAAAATCACTTCGGCTATTCTCTGCGGCATTGACTCGTACAGAGCCGTCATAGTTTCACGCTCAGCGCTCAATACCGCGTAAACGGCGGCCGCGGGATACGTATTTTGTAGCACCAGTGATGGCAGAATGACGGCGACGGTCAAGCGGCGCCACAGCGGCTGCCGCGAATATCGAAAGCATATCACGGCAAGCGAGTGATCAGAGATGCCGAAGGGAAAGATGCCTCGTTCCCAACAAGCTACCGGCCAATTGCCCTTGCCAGTTGTCTAAGTAAGGTATTTGAGAAAATGATAAATAGAAGACTGACATATTTCCTTGAGTATAATGGCATCCTGGATAACTGCCAGGCAGGATTTCGGTCAGGTAGATGCACAACAGACCAGTTGGTAGCGTTTGAGTCATATGTTAAAGATGCCTTCATACATAAACAATATTGTCTCTCTGTATTTTTTGACCTTGAGAAGGCATACGATACTACTTAGCGCTACGGCATTCTTCGTGACCTCAAATCTATTGGTATATCAGGAAATATGCTTAACACAACAGAAGGATACTTGTCAGAACGGACATTTCGTGTAAGGGTTGGGACGGCACTCTCCAGAGTGTCTGTAGAAGAAAATGGGGTTCCTCAGGGTGGAGTATTGAGCTGTACTTTATTTATTATCAAAATGAACACGCTCAGAAAGTCGTTACCACCTTCAATATAATGCTCCATGTACGTTGACGATGTACAGATTAGTTACAAGTCGTGCAACCTCTCACTGTGTGAAAGGCAGATTCAAGTAGGTATAAATAAACTCTCTAAATGGACTGAAGAGAATGGCTTTAAATTAAACCCACAGAAAAGTACCTGTATCCTGTTCTCAAAACATCGTGGGCTCTGTCTTGAAACTGACCTTACTTTAAATGGACTACCACTAGCTGTCACAAAAGAACACGAGTTTCTGGCCCTTGTCCTTGATGAAAGACTGATGTTTATATGACATTTAAAGAAGACCAAACTAAAATGCTTAAAAACATTAAACATACTGAAAGTCCTGTCTCATCAGTCCTATGGTGCAGATAAGGAGTGCCTCTTGCATCTTTTTACCAGCTTGGTTAGGTCCCGCATGGACTATGGAGCGTGGTGTATGGCTCAGCCAGCAAAACTGCTTTAAAAATGTTAGACCCAATTCTACACCTTGGGCTCCGTCTTGCGTCTGGCGCTTTCCGTACAAGCCCCGCTGAGAGTTTGTATGTAGAGTGTGACTGGTGGTGTTTGGAGTACCAGCGCATGTTTACGGCCCTAACGTATGCTCTTAAGATGTCTTCAAATATAAGGAATCCGTGTAACACTATTATCAAAGACACATCCACTGTGAGAATGTTTTCAAACCGTCCTTCACTTTCTCCGCCTTTCGCTTTGCGAGTGAGAAGACAAGCTGAAGAACTAGGGATATCCTTCAATGAACTCCATGAAACCAGTGTAACAGACCTCACTGCACCCTGGGATGTGTCATCATTTGCCTGCGACCTTTCCTTTAGAGAAATCGTTAAGAGGAATGCACCAAGAGAGCTAATTGTACAACATTTTCTACACATACAACACAAGTACCACCAGTACAATGCTTTCTATACAGATGGCTCGAAAAGTGCTACTGCTGTTTCATGTGCTGCACATGGCCCTAACTTTTGCTGTGTAAAAAGGATGAATGTAAATTCTGGAATTTTTATGGCAGAAGCACATGGAATTCTTCTAACAGCACATTGCACGAACAAAAACACAGCAATCAATTATTTTTACAGATTCTCTGAGCGTCGTCAGCTCACTACACTCACGAAAGCATAGTCGCAATGTTATCATGAACAGAGTCAGTCAGGAAATGGTGACAGCACATGCTCTAGGGCTGAAGATAATAATATGCTGGGTTCCAGGGCACTGTGGTATACGAGGGATCGCTGACAAAAATGCTGCGCTGGCCGCTTTGCGCAATGATGTCGAAATCTCACAGGTACCATACGAGGACATGAAACCAGTAATACGAAGACGTCTCCGCGAACGCTGGCAACAACACTGGGATGAACAAACACACAATAAACTACACACAATAAAACCACAGATAGGCAAATACATGACAGACAAACAAAATAGTTTCAATGAAACATCCATGTGCAGGCTTCGAATAGGCCATACACATGGCACACATTCATATCTCCTAACTGGTTCATTACCCCCAGTCTGCAGCAGATGTGCCGAGCGGCTTTCAGTACTACACATATTAATCGAATGCAAATCCTTAAACGATGTGAGACAGCGACACTTCCCTGATTTATACAAGTACAGAATTCCACTTCATCCCTCTTTATTTTTAGGTGACGAACCAGTAGTTACGAACAAACGTGTATTATCATATCTCGCTGAAGCCGATTTTTTAAATCTCATCTCGTACCATATGTAACTTTCGGATCTCTCACCATTAAGAGAGCTACCGAGGGTTATGCACCCATCATGGTCACCCTCATCCATCATTATGACCATCTTCATATTTTTAATCGCAGGGCCCCTTACACCCATATGTTAAGCTCTTTTATATATTAGGATCACACTCATACCATACACATTTTAGACACTAAAATGACAGCGAAGGACCGCTAAATATTATCTTAGCGCTCTTTGACCTTGCTGCCCATGCGCCATAAACACCCACATACTACTACAGTAACAAATAAAAAGCAGGCATGCGCAAAGCGCGCCTAGCACGCCAATTCCTTGAGCCTCGAACCGTCGCTCGCTGGCTGCAGATGGCGCAGCAATGCCGTTCTGCGTAAGGTCCTGGGACCTTAGTTCTGCGCCATTCGGCCACGCGCTGCTCATCCGGCAAACTTTTGCTGGCGGCTGTACATACATACATAATACATGCATACTTAGACACATACAGCAGTCTTTCGTTTTAAGATGAAGTCGTAAATTCCGGCAAAAATTTCGACATAGGAGGTGTTTCGAGTTAAGCGAAATGCCATAACGATGTGGCCAGATCACTAAAATAAGAACTATTGCTGGTAACAAAGGCTAAAAGAGTGCGCAAGAAAAACGAATTTTTATTATTACGGAAGGAATACCTGCCTGCTTCTCGCCTGTTTGGCGTTCGCATCTAGGTGGATGTCAAATTTTTCGTTGCACACTTTGTCCGTGCTTATTATTTTCATTACCTTTATTAATCTTTTTAAAAAGTTCCTTCTGAAAAAGAGATCCCAGGCTGCGTTTCGAGCCTTGTTCCTTCGGCCGTGTGCTATTCCCCGGCGCCCGCATCCGAGTCACAACGCGAAGCGGTGTGATAGTTTTTTTTCCAGGGGACTACTTGCGTAGCGTCCACTGCGTTTCCCGCTTCTGTTGCACAGACCTGTGATTGCGCTTGCCCTCCCCTTCGCTAGGCTGTGCCCTCTCCACAACGCTGCGCTCGCGTTACCACGCCTCGTCCCATCATAGCGTCGACCAAGAAGAGCTTCCCTGTTAAAAAAAAAAAAGAAACAACGAATAAAATCATGCACCCCTCCGTCTAACAACGATGGTCGAACGCGAAGCTTTCTCGTGACGAATTCTTTGCTTGTCATCTGAGTTGGGGGGTGAGTTTCTGCCATTTCGAAATGGAGCAGACGAATAGACGCCGGCTTCACAACGCGAGTGACCCAGGTTCGTTTTCCGGCCACGGGTGCTGGTGGTGACAACGTTATATTGAGCTGGAACGGAGTTAGTTAAGCCGTTCCTCTCTTGCGGGGGGCGTCCTCAGTCCAGGAGGCCCTGGGCACGAGCGGTCAGTTGCGCCCGGGATATCAGCTCTTGCTGGTCACCCAGGTCGCCGCTAGCCAGCTGGCCCTCCCACTGCTCAGGGGTTGGGTTGGGAATGGGGAGTAGAGTTGGGGTTAGGCCATGGCACTCCCACACCATGGGGTATAGGGGGCATGGGGATGGGCAGTGTTTGCATTTGGGAGGGTACTGTGCAGGATAAATAGCATGAAGGCGTGTGCCATGGGGAAAGGTGTTGGTTTGCAGCTGCCGTAAGATGCACTCGTCGGTCTTGGGAAGGTTCGGATGGGGTAAGCTTTTTTTCTTTCACTTCACCCACGATCATTCATCATCGTCAGAAAAAGTTGGATCTCCTGCAGGGCATTTTTGCTTTACAGAAGCTCACTGAGAGCGCCACAGCTTCGCTTTAAAAAAGGCACAAACGAAATCAAAAAAGGCCTATCTGGCACACCACCGTCGCGGTCAAGAGCCTTTCAACTCTTCTACATCTTCATCTCTACTCGGCTCACCAGTATTTCCTTCTCGCATCGCGGTCCATCGCGCAGGTGGCGAGGTGTGCGCGTCATCGTGCATCATCACCTTCGGCGAAGAGGTGTCCTTCTGCGGCTTCTTCCACAGCTCCCGCGAGCGCGGCGGCACGGGCCTCAGCCGAATGCTCTGGAACCAGATGCTCAAGGCCTGCCAGGGCAAGAACGTATGCACCGTCATGGCTCAGCAGCACGCGCAGCTGTTCCTGGACCGCTTCCACTTCCACGTGTCCGGCTGGGGCGACATTGCGTACGCGCACATCACGCTCCGCGGTGACTCGTTCCCGGCACCCGCAGCCGGCAGCGGCGTACACGTCAGGGACTTCAACAAGAAGCGGGACGTGGAGGCCGTGGTGAAGTACGACCACAACCTGTTCGGCTTCGACAGAGCGTACTACCTACGAATGGCGCTGGCAGAAGAGGACCAGACGGTGAAGGTGGCCACCGCCGGGACGTCGCCGGGCGGCAAGCTATTGGGATACGCGGGGGTCCAGAGCGACCAGCGTGGTAGGCCCGCTCTTCGGTGGATGTTGGTCGATAACGACGAAGCCGCGCAGGCGCTCATGCACGCCATGGTTGAGGCGTGCCCCAGGATCCGTGAGGTCGGCCTCGTGGGCGCCTTCTACACGGCCTCGCAGGCGACGGGCTCCATTCTGAACAACGTGGACCACAAGAGCGTGGAGCCGTGGGCGCTGCTCTATACCAGGAGGGAACCTTTCCTACGATACGACAAGATCGTCAGTCTAACTTACATATAACTTAGGCCTCAACTATCTATCGTGTTCGGCGCAATAAAATTCTGCTGCGAGAGGAGTGAACTAATATGGTACCCGTCTATTTTACTGCATCCATTTCCTAATTATGCAAATCAGCCCTGCCGGCAAGCCGATATGAGCAGAAAGCAAGCTGAAATATGTACGTCTTCAGACCCAACCGCAGTGATGAAATTCCGCCAAACGAGGAAGTCTAAACTGCTTTCCCTGTTCGGTAACTTGTGAAACACACGCGGCATCCCATTCCTCCGTTTTCGGGTAGGGTTTTTTTTTTTTTTTTTTGCGGGAGGGGGGGGGGGGGGGGGGGTCTGTAGTTGGTTAGCTGTTACGCTTGTATTTTTGCACGCGCATGAGGAACGAATTATTTGAGAGAGGTACATAGCATTTATTTTGGCAGGAAGACTCAAGCGAAAATTTAAATTGAAATGCCGACGTTGTTTGGGCGCTGTTTCATTTGCTCCGTGTGCTTCGAGAATTCGAATGGAAGTCATAGGGCGCGTTTTCTGGTTTCAGGGAGTTAGTCGCCATGTAACAGGTTTTTTTATATAGTTCTCGCTCTATCAGTAACTTGGAAGGGAGCTGTAAGAGCGAGCTAGAATTGGAAAATCTCGTTGTAAGTAAAAGGTGACCCGATTATTGTTCAATGTGTCACATTCATACTGGTTTTTGTGTATACCGAACGTTACTGACCCAAGTAAACATCAAATGAAATTGATTTATTGAGAGGACCCTGATTAAAGTGAGTCAAACTCCGCGGGAACATGTCTGTTGAAGGGAGACTGAAGTGAATTTGTCAAGCTCATGTTTTTGCTTGCACTGAGTAGACTGGCTCAATTTAACACACTTTTCATCGTTTATCCGCTTGATAAGTTGGTAATTTATATTATAAAGTCCGAAAAAAGAAAAACTAATATGCGTGGTCTGCGGCGGCCGCATCAACTAAAGGCTGTGACGTCGGGATGAGGTGCACCGTGATTGGACGATGTCTTCAAACAAGTTTCGGTTTCGGTTCTGTAAAACATGTTTGACATCCGCCGTTATTGTTGGATGGGCATTCTCGATGTCTCAATAATCGTCATGCCGCGCTTCTGCCATGTTGCCGGCTGTAAAGTGCCTAAGATAAGCCTCCCAGGACGGCTTGGAATCGTAGCAATCATTAGCCGAGGCCTACGCAGTGGATGAACGCCCTCCACGTCACCGCAGACGCTCAAATGCCAAGCGCTTTTCCCTCATATTTGGAGCTTGCCTCGCTCATGCCTGCATAGTAGAAAGAGTGTTCGCACCAGGCCAAGGGTCTGTTGATTCCGGCCTATGCCCCCTGCCCGCAAGCAGTCGGTGCTTATGGCAATAGCACTCCAACGAGAACTCGCTAGCGCGTCAGTGTCAGTCGGCGCGCGTTCTGCGAACTCGCTCGTGGAGCAGTGAACGTTACGGCCCAAAAATGGTGAACTCAGTACAGAAAACATCGGCCCAAAATGAAAATATCAACTTACAAAAAAGAAAACCTACCTTAGGGGATTCGAACTTGCGAATTGCAAAATAACGTAACTATCCCCCAGACCACTCGGCCACAAGCCAGCGCTGCCAGCGAGGGAAATATAAGGTATATAATGTATAACCATTTTACACTTTTTAGCATTTCAAGCAGCTTAGGTGACTATTTGTTGTATAGAGCTCGTGCAGTAAGCGTCCCCCAAATTTGTACAATATCTCGCGTCAATATAAGACGTGGCGCTGCTGAGCACGAGGTCGCGGGTTCGATTCCCGATGGCGGCGGCCGCTTTTCTGATGGAGGCGAAAAGCAAAAACGCCCGTATGTACGAGATTTCGGCGCACGTTAAAGATCCCCAGGTGGTCAAAATTAATCCGGAGCCCTCCACTACGGCGCGCCTCATCGCCTGCGTTTGCGAGCGAGCAAATCACGGCGCCTCCGCCGCCAACGATCGGGTCGTTCGTTCTCGAGAGCAGAAGCTCCGCCCTCCGGCCCTCCGATTGGAGCGGCGAGCCGGGCGAACCGACGAAAAACGCCGGCAGTGCGGAAGCGGCAAACACAAACTCGTGACGTGTTGGATGTTGTTTATTTACACGATATCCTCGGGGCATCGATTGCGCGTGGTCCTCTGCTGGCAGGTCGGTTGCGTTTCGCATACTTTAAAATTGATTTTAAATATGTTCTAGGCTGTATTCGCCGCTAATATTTTGCAGATGATGTATATGTGTTCCCACCAATCTATCTCCGAAGTTATCTCGCCTTCAAAATTTTGTGTCAGTGCCCCTTTAAAGGCAGGTGAATTTTTACGAACATACACAAGGCACGGAGTGTACTTGAGATTTGCGACGTGACACATATACAGGTGTCGCAATGCTACAGGCAGACCTAGAAAAGGCGTTTGATCGTGTTCCCCACGATGGAATTTGGAACATAGTAACATTGGGTCAGTCATTCTAGATGGTGTGCGCATGGCAACTGTAGAACTAGACTGATTGTTAACAAAGTGGTTGGAAGGCGTATAAAAGTGAGTGAGTCAGGGGTGTTCTCTTTCCCCTCTCCTTTTGAATATTAAATCATTATGTTTAAGCATAACAAAAAACGACACGGTCAAGGAATTTCAACTTCATGCAGCTGAAATTAAAGTTTTAGCATACGCGGACGGTATAGCTATCTTCTGCGTAGACCAACAAAGCATTTCTAGGGTCATTAATACAGTTAAATGGTTTTGTTATGTTAGTGGATGTGCTGTAAACTGGGAAAAGTACCTGGGTATCTGGCACGGAGAGTGGAGTTCAACACCAGTGGTATTTCAAAATGTCAAGTGGGTGGCGACACCGGTGAAGTACATTGGTGTTCCCCTAGAGTATTATTCCGAAAGTGACCCTTACTGGAGGAGACAAGCCGTAGAGCTTAGTGAAAAGGTAGAGAAGTGGAAGGGCGCGAATTATCCATCTTCGCTCGCGCAACAATTTGCAACCTTTTTTATGGCAAGCAAACTTTGGTATGTGTTACAGGTACTTCACTGTTAACGGGCAAACATCCAAAAGTTACATCGTGTTTTCGTAGTTTTTGTTTGGGGTTCAACCTGGGAGAAGATGAGTCGTACAAATCTCTTTCGACGTGTACGGCAAGGGGGGTTAGGTTCTTATTACGTCAGTTGGCAAACCTCTTTCTGTTTTGGCGGGATGTAAAGGATCCCTTTTTGCGCACCGTTTGCCAAGTGAGATTAGGCAGGGTTTTGCCTAGTTGTCTGTTACGACATTGTGTTTACCAGGAGGTATCCGTGGCTATCTAAGTTGTGGACTCGTTACGGTTTATATATGCGCACGGTTTTCGTTAGAGTATTTGAGCATAGTCACTAGGAAGAGACTGTATAACGATCTCTGCGACACTGTTTTTCCCATTCCTATTACAGAATTGCTCACTCGACTGGCACAGGTCGAGCTGTGTTAAAACGGTTTAAAAGAATGCCAGTTGCACCGGGATGTAAAACATTTTTCTTTCAACTACACACCGGGACACTCCTTGTTAAAACATGAATGCAAGAAAAGGGCCTTTTTATTCCGTGGGGTGAACAGGGTTGGTTGTGCAACAAACCGAAAACCATTGAACATGTTTTCATTGACTGTTGGGACGGGGTCTTCTTCTGGGATGTCCTGCAACGTACGCTGAAAAAACATCTGCCAATCGATGCCCATGGTATTCGGTATTTATCCGTTGAGCATGATGATGATGGCGTTCCTCTAGGTCTAGTAATGTTACTAGAGGTGTCTTCGATTTTACTGCGCTCGCTGCACTCATTCAGGTAGTGCAGCACTCGTCTCTTCGATTTTCGAGTGCAGCGCGCGGCGCCTGCACTTTTCTCTTCGATTTACCGACGGTGCAGAGAGTGCAGGATGAGTTCACGCTTTCCCTGCACCTCCCAGGGAGGAGGGGCAGAAGCAGACGACAAAAGTGCAGGACCGGTTCTGCAGTGGCGGCGCCTGCGCTGAACTGGCTGAACTCATCCTGAACTCATGCAGAAAGTGCAGGCCAAATCGAAGAGACCTTAGGTCTGCACAGTATGTGGGGATGCCGAATGGCAGTCCGCCACTCGGACATTGATGCGCGGCCAGTAAATGAGTATTTCCGAGAGGCCATATTCTCTTTTCTTGAAGTTCAAAAGGCACGCCAATGTGTTCCAGACTGGTTGTCACAAGTGGAGAAGTTAACAAAAATGAAAATATTTTAGCGGTCAGCCCTGTATCCTAGAGTGGAACAGTGATTTTATGTCTTAGTCCAGTGGGTTTGTTTCGTTGTTGTGTATTATGTTTGCAACAGTCCGCCACTCGGACATTGATGCGCGGCCAGTAAATGAGTATTTCCGAGAGGCCATATTCTATTTTCTTGAAGTTCAAAAGGCACGCCAATGTGTTCCAGACTGGTTGTCACAAGTGGAGAAGTTAACAAAAATGAAAATATTTTAGCGGTCAGCCCTGTATCCTAGAGTGGAACAGTGATTTTATGTCTTAGTCCAATGGGTTTGTTTCGTTGTTGTGTATTATGTTTGCAACAGTCCGCCACTCGGACATTGATGCGCGGCCAGTAAATGAGTATTTCCGAGAGGCCATATTCTCTTTTCTTGAAGTTCAAAAGGCGCGCCAATGTGTTCCAGACTGGTTGTCACAAGTGGAGAAGTTAACAAAAATGAAAATATTTTAGCGGTCAGCCCTGTGGCCTAGAGTGGAACAGTGATTTTATGTCTTAGTCCAGTGGGTTTGTTTCGTTGTTGTGTATTATGTTTGCAACAGTCCGCCACTCGGACATTGATGCGCGGCAAGTAAATGAGTATTTCCGAGAGGCCATATTCTCTTTTCTTGAAGTTCAAAAGGCACGCCAATGTGTTCCAGACTGGTTGTCACAAGTGGAGAAGTTAACAAAAATGAAAATATTTTAGCAGTCAGCACTGTATCCTAGGGTGGAACAATGATTTTATGTCTTAGTGTAATGGGTTTGTTTTGTTGTTGTGTATTATGTTTGTAACAGTGGTGTTTGTCTGGAAATAAAGAAAAAAAAAGCGGTGTTTGTCAGAAAAAAAAGCTCTCGTAGTGTAGTTGTTCCGCTCATGCGAAGCAAACATCCTAACCCGGGTTCAAATCCCGGTACAGATTTTTTTTTTTCATTTTCAATGGTTTCTCATATTTGAATATTAACATTCGTTATCATGCATGTAAAATAGTTATGACATCTTTATGCATTATAAGTGGGATTTCGGGTATTTTTGTTGCCTTTTGGTCAGTTTCAGCTACTGCTTCTTGTACGCTTTTGTGGGTTTGCCCCTTCTAGGTCAGTTTCGGCTACTTCTGTTGAATTGTTTTCAACACCGCGGTTTTTAACCATTGTAAGTCCGTTTTGGCTGTTATTTATTTCTGCTCGGGTGGTTTTGCATGCTTTACGTACGTTTATGCTGCGATATAACCACCACAGCAAGCTCCGATGACGGCTGGCCGTACTGACTAGGAAACGAATACACGCATCCCGGTTCCCTTTTCTATGCATTTCATATGTTCAAGCGGGAGTCGTTGCGCGCTGTAGTAGCAGCGTATGTAGCGACATGTACAACACTTTCGCCGTGAAGTACTATCAGACGGCGTGGCATTGTCGGTAATCGGAATGGCATGAATGAATGAATGAATGAATGAATGAATGAATGAATGAATGAATGAATGAATGAATGAATTCTTTATTTCCACTTATGTACAAAGATATTTTCGTATAAAGTGGCGGGGCCAAGGAAAAAAGCTGTACCAGACAGCTTTACTAGCCCTTGGCCCCGACAGGTACAAAGCAAAGACAAGGTGGTCAGCACTCCAGACAACAAATAGACAAGACAAAAAAAATCAACAAACAACAAAAATGGGCCGCATTACTGCACAACCAAAAAATGTTAATGAGTCTGTAGTCAACTTCTCAGCAAACTAATAATATCTTTTAAATTGGAATACATGGTATCCACGTTATGTTTACACAACCGGTTTAGCAATGAGGGTAGAATAAAAGACAACATCTGTAAGCCATAATTTGTTCTGGGGCACGTTACAACCCATTTTTCAGGTTGTCGTGTAGGATAAGGTAGATTTCGCTCGGTAAGGTTTGCTAATTGAAGAATACTGTTTTGCTGGTGGTAACGGGAAGCTTTTCTATAGGCTGTGAATAAACGGATTTCGTATAGAGTTAGAGTACTGAATTTATTTAAGGTATTCAAGGCGGATTCCGTGGACTAGTCTATTTGAATATTGAAGATTGCTCTCAAAGCTCTTTTTTGCAAAATAAATATTTTTTGTTTATTTGTCTGGGTTGTCAAGCCCCAGACAAGCTGACAATAATTTAGATGAGACAGAAAAAGAGAGTGGTATATTAGTGTTTTTACTTTAGTTGGTATTACGAATCTCAGTTTTGATAACGCGCCCACAACAGAAGATAGCTTATTTATCACATGGTTTACGTGAATGTTCCAATTAAAGGAGTACTCACACCAAATTTTGAATAGCTTATTTATCACATGGTAAACGTGAATGTTCCAATTAAAGGAGTACTGACACCAAATTTTGACTCCTAAAAAGTGATATAATTGGCTTCATTAGATTGTACAGATGCCTCACAGAAATTTTTGCAGTGATCCGAGGCCGGAATCACATCTAAAATCGATTTTGATTGTCCCGGCCGCGAGCTTCCACAAATCGGCAGCACTAGCGAAGTCGATTTCGGCGTGACGAAACATCGGCCGGCGTGTCCGGCCGGTTCAGGGTGACGTCATGTAGTCGTTTTCGGAACTGGAAACGATATCCTGCGCTGCTGTTGTCGGTGGTATTCGTTTGGGCAGGAGACGTACGGGTATAGCTGTGTGAACAATGCTTGTAAACTATGCGCACTTTGCGTGTTCGACGTCTTGCTCTTCAGTTCGTGGCCGGCGCATGGTGTTCCCTTACACTGGTGCCGAAAACTGCGCGGTGCCGGCACCGCGCGACGCGCACCGCGGCGACGCGGCGGTGGTTGGGCTATGGCAAGCTCGCGGAATGCGAAGTACTGCTCGTGGAAGCCTGTCCGAGTAAATCGACGACGACGCCAAGATGCACGACATGCAGCGCTAAACGTGGACTGAGTTCGTGCGTGGCGGTGGCCTCAAGAACTGTCGCCCAAGCAGCCCAAGCCAGCGGGCTCGGCGTTGCTCGGGTCACCTTGGGTGTTGCGAACTTCAGGCTTAGTATCGTGGCGAATATTTGATCGCCGCTATTTGTACAACTGCGAATGACCATCCTTTACACAACTTTTCCCCACACTATCATCCCCTTTTTCGCATACTGAGCTTTATTTTGGCGATCGGTGACCAAGACATCTGCCGTGGCCTGTTTTGATTCTAGCGCGCAGGTGACGCCATCTTTCGGCCGCTCGCCGCACCGCGGTGCCGGCAGTGCTAGAGTTCCTGTATATATAGAGTTCCTGTATATAGCTCCCTGCGGGAGCTATATACAGGAACTCTAGGCAGTGCTGGGTCGGAGCACCGAACCTCCGCTTCCGGTCAGCGTAGGCTTACCATCGCGGCAAATATCTGAACGGCGCTTTTAAATTCAGCGCTGATAACAACCCATAGCACAATTTTTCACCACACTAACATCTACTTTCTCGCATGTGGAACTTCTTTTTCGCGATGAGATTGCTTATAAGAGTGGCGCCAAGCTGCTGCTATCACGGTCTGCGCCGGTTCGAGCCGCAGTGATATTAAAAACGGACGACGGCGAAGGCATCGCCGGCCTAATCGCCTGGCCAAATAAAGTTGCTCTGTCTGTCGGGTGGCAGTGACTCATCCGAGTCTGACGATTCAGACGACATGTCGACTGCTCGGGCGAGTGCGGGCCGTGTGCAATCGTAGCAGACAATGCGGCGAACGTCCCCGACGTCACGGGTGAAACCGTGACGTCAGACTGGCCCGCTTGCAGGCTGGCACGGTCATTTTCCCGCGCGGCGACCGAATTTGAAACTGGTTGCAATAAACGTGCTATAATTAATTCTGTGTAGGCGGCTGACGGCTTTCGGTTCGATTTTGGTAATTACTGGGCCAATAGGTATTCTTTACAGCATAGAAACTGAAAGCGAGAAATTTAGTGTCAGTGCTCCTTGAAGTGAATTAGAGAAATGTACTCCTAAAATTTTAAAGTCGCTCACTACCTGAATAGTTTATTTATTTATTTATTTCGTTAGTTAGTTAGTTAGTTAGTTAGTCAGTTATTGTTACCCTCAAGACCAGGGTAGGGCATTACAAAGGGGAGTGCGTATAACAGGTACAGATATACAACAAAATAATAAGCATACAAGTTAAGAGTACGAGTCAAAATAAAAAAGGAACAACAAAACAACAAAATCAAGACTAAAGGCACAAAAAATCACAATAATGTAGCCTGTGTAGAATAGCGAGATAGCATTTGAAAAACGATACCTCAGGGACATAAAAGGGAAAAGGCGCAACAAAAGTGTTCATGATGCGATACATATATGGCAAAGGTTTGGCTACTTATATTCAGTGGCAGAAATGGCGAGGTCGGTGAACAGTTCGAAACCAACGACAAAATGAGGACAAGGCACAACAGCGCTAAAGAAAATTTCAGAATCAAGTATTATCTGATCAAAGCTTATCTAAACACTTATTGTTACGTATTAATACAAGCGGTTCGTGAAGGCGGTTCCGATGGGTGATTGCTTGGAGTAGAAAAGAGTAATAGAACAAACTTGCATGACAATGAATAGGTTCAATTTTATGGCGATGATCTAAGTGACGAGATATGAAAGAGGGACTTGATGAGAGCAAATCATCAATCGTATCGTGATAATAAATTTTATGAAATAACACGAACGTTGTATCTGGCGGCGTAAAGACAGATCAGGTAGTAGTAACTGTGATTTTATGGTTGTTACACTAGCTGTGCGATGATATTTAGAAAGGATGAAGCGAGCAGTGCGGTTTTGGATGGACTCGACAGATGAAGCTAAACATTAGTTTGTGACTTGTGACTTATAGGAAAGCGTACAGTTGTCCGGTAGTTGCTTATTTTAGCGAAAAAGAACATAGCCTGTATTTTAGACGCATTAACTGCTAATTTATTGTTGTCGGACCATTTATCCAGCGCCAGCAATGTTTGATTCACAATAGTTACTAAATTAGCGTAGTTTGGTCCATAGAATAGAAGGGTGGTGTCGTCGGCATAAATAAATAGGCTTGGGCTGCGGGGTAGGAGTAACTACATCACTAATGTAGATATTGAACAAAAACGGTCACAATTTGCTTCCTTGCGGTACTCCGGACATGATCGGTTTTATTTGAGAAGTTGAGGAGTTAATTGGCTTTGTAACCGAGAGGACCTAGGTTCTATATTAGCACCGGTTGCGTTTTGTCTTTTTACTGTCTCGGAAGAAGTTTCACACAGACCACGGCAAAATCCAGTGTGTTAGCCTAGTATATAGTCCTTTTGCACTTAAAGGTACTTTTTCGAGACAGATTTCCTAAGTGGTCGAGCGCCTTTTTTCGCGTTTCCATCCTCATGTCACCCTATTAGTAGACGACAAGGCATTTGCCCATCTTCGTTTCACCCCATCAGAAGATGACGTATCAGCGCATTTTCCCAACTAGGGAGTGACCGGGAGCAAATTCATCCCATTACCCCTTGCGGTGTAGCGAGGTTATTCAAAAGTGAAGAATTCCCAACGCGTTCTACTCCATTCGGCATAGTTAACTACGGAAGGGAAATCTTGGCTGCAGTGAACATTTCCCTGAGACCCATTTTTACCGTTCCCAGCATTCTGTCCTAAAACATCTCTCCACAAAAGTGCGCTGCTGTTCTTTCCATTTATGTGGTGTCGAAGAACACCGCATCATGTAGACAAAATTATTATAGTGCCGATGACCATTCCGTTGTAGACAAACTTTGGGGTTTTTGTGACAACCTTTCAAGTTTCGTTCAAAATTTGTCAAATACTTTGAAATACACCGTTCACTTTTGCATCGACTGGTATGTTCCTAGCAGGCTTGTCCGTACTAACCCAAACAATTCATGGATATCAAGAGAAATGTCTTTACACCGCAAGCTCAACCGTGCCAAACGGCGCCATCCCCCACCCAGCACATTAACCTCACCGAAAACTATTCTTGTGGCTAAACGTTTTCAGACGAAAGCCTTCAGCACTCCACTCTGCGAAAAACCGACGTTGTGGTTGTTGTTGTCCGTTCAAGAAAATTGCCGCCACTGTTAAGAGTAAATATAGTAAAAACACACTTTTCGTCCGATGGGGTTTGCACCCGGGTATCCGCAATATAGCAGCCTAATGCACTAACATTGTGCTATCTACCTTTTTCATTGATTGCGGTATCTCCGCCCGTTGCCATCGACTGATCAAAACTTTTCGTTGTTGTTCCCTTTCGTGGCACCTATCCACTTGGGTGATTGGCCAGGAATCGGGAGCTTGGAAGGGCATTTGCGCCCGCTTCACAAAATTCAAATATGAATTGGAAACGTAAAAGTTGTGAGAATAGTCTGTCCTGCGTGACACCTCAACGTGATAGAACCTCAGCAGAGCAGGTGTGCACCAGCCGCACAGAACCCTCAATCTAGGGAAACTGTGGCACGTGCCAGTCTGCCTGCCGACGTAGTTCGCGCCGTAAGACGAAGAAACGAAGACTCATGCACGGTGTAGCAGAAAAGAAGGCGTTTGAAAAAAAAAAATTGGCCGCGTGTCTGCTCCTTTCGTTGCAAATGTGGAATCAAGACGACGGTCGGCTGGCGCCCCTAGCAAGTAAATGCATCCCTTCTCTTTCTCGCTCATCTCTCATCACCTCTCCCATTTCGTTCCTTCCAAGATAACACGCTAGAGGTTTGCTCAAGTCAATTTAAATTTGCCGCGTTCTACTGCTCCAAGTCGGGTGCCTCGATGCCAGCGCTGCCGTACGGCGGAGACGCGCGTGAATCGAAGCACCCTACTAAACATTTATAGAACCACGTTGCCCCCACTCCTCCAGCGTTCCAAGCGGAACGCGGAACCTATCTAGTGGAACCTTTAATTGCTGTTGCTGTTTGGTTTGATTTTTTAGGCTTCCGCCAGGTAGCGCGGGCAACAGCAGGTGAATGTTTTTGCAGTTGATGTAGTATTTTATTTGATATCGCGAAAAGCAGGCATGCGTAAATTTTTAAATAAAGGAACACTGCAAATATCATTCATGTATTGATTTTATGCCTTATATTGCGCAATGTCTTCTTCTCGTTCAACGATGTTGACAAATATGAACGTTTAGGTTTGGCTGTAAGTATATAAGACTATTGCGCAGCATCTGTGTTGCTTTGGCGGGCTGGCTGAACCGAGTGAAGGACAGGAAGACATACAGACAGACAGACCAAAATTTTCCCGTTCAAGTCGCCCAAGAAAGGCTATTGTCTTTAAAAATGGCCGCCATCCCGCCCTGCTAGAGTGGATGTCCAGCGAAGCCTTTGTAATCCGCTTCACATGCTGAAGCCTGACGCATGCGCTCGGTGTCTTGGATGAGAGCTGCTGGGTTTTGCCTACGACGGTGTTGAGCAAGACGATTTTTCTTCCTTCGTCGCTCCTTGCATTCGCCCCTCTCTTCGGGAGTCATTACGTGGTCTAGCCATGGCAGCTTTAGAATGAACTGAAGTGAGTTGCTAGTTGTACCTCACACGAGGGCTTCAAATTACGTCAACTCCCTTTTTCAAGAGCAGCTGCAAACCTGATTTTTAGCAGGAACCCATGGTGGAGGGGTTCCCCGTTGTTCACAGGCACCTTATCATCCATCATGCAGGTTCCATGTTTGTTTTGTGTTTTTTAACGAATACTGAGCTAATGCTGTATGCCTGATTGCGAAGAAACATATGCCCTTTGGCTTCAATTGTTCGCTTGGGGTTTTTTTCTTACAGCAACGACACGAAATTTTCGGACCAACGAGAGGCTAACTGCTTCGCTGTAATAATTCGCACCAAAGACAAATAAACAAAAGTGAATAAATCTATGCGAATGTGATGTTGCTGCAAGGAAGTTGTTAATAACAATCGCCGGGCTGTCGCCCTCGATGCACGTAAGTGAAGGCAAGTGCCCGGGTAATTTGTTTTCCTCTTTTGTTGCGAAAAGGTCTTCTTCACAAGAAGAATACATCTCTGATGTGTAATCTTCACGCGATAACGGTTGTGGTAGCGACGGCTGGTGGTGATTCTAGCTTCAAAAAGTTATTTCATTTCTCGCAGTGCAGCATTTCTGCAATCCCTTGCATCTTCTTCTGAGGCGTACTTTCGTGGGCGACCACGTTTCACACCTACCGCCGAGGCAGTTGCTTCAGAGTCCATCGCATTGGAGTCAGTACAGACATACAGACACGTGTCTACTGTGCGATTGCCCTCCCATTACTATCGCCATTAGCCTTTTAAAGTTCCGTCATGTTCTCTGTGGTAGTGTGACTAATAATCATGGCCAATCGCGCTTTTTAGCCTCCACCCATTTACGCTATGGGTGCACATGCTTTGCTACTTTCTAATTTACATTCTGAATCACTCATGTAGGCTTTCAGTGGCGGCATTGTGTGCTCCTATCATCACCATTGTGGTCCCTTTTCTCTTAGTGTCATTTCCTTCGTCGCTCTGTTGCTGTGACAGCTTGGCTTGGCATCCGCCCTGGTCTGCGCACACACGCTTTGTTACGTTCATAATTAGCATGCTCATGTTACTACCACAGGTCTCAATACATGTCCCTGACAAACTTTTCAAGTCTAAGGCCACAACACATGCCCTGTACCGGGGTTCGGATCCCAGATCCACTTATTTGGGGCGAAGCACCTTAAGGCCGAGACTTGTCCGTCCGGCGTCCGGCGTCCGTGCTCACGGCACAGCACACTGTAAATCGAAACATCTGTGAACAAAAGGTTCACAAAAGGTTTGAGCGAGGGAGAGAGAGAGAGATGCACAGCCCCGTGTAAATGGAAACATCTGTGAAAAAAAGGTTCACAAATGGTTTAGAAGAACAAAAAAGGTTCACAAAATGTTAGAGAGAGAGAGATAGAGAGAGAGAGAGAGAGAGAGAGAGAGAGAGAGAGAGAGAGAGAGAGAGAGAGATAGATAGATAGATAGATAGAGAGAGAGAGAGAGAGAGAGAGAGAGAGAGAGAGAGAGAGAGAGAGAGAGAGAGAGAGAGAGAGAGAGAGAGAGAGAGAGAGAGAGAGAGAGAGAGAGAGAGCTACTGGAGAGCCGTGCTGCGCATGCGCGAGGAGCGTTGGATTTGATTGGATTGAATTGGATTGGATTGGATTAAAATGAATTGTATTGTATTGTATTGTATTGTATTGTATTGTATTGGATTAAATTGAATTGTGTTGGATTGGAAATCGTTTTAGCAGCAGTAAGCACTCTCACGGGCGATTTACGGTAAGAATGATCCCCAGTGCCTCGCCCACTCGTCATTACTCACTTCGTGCAGATGCATGCATTTTGTTTTCTTTGCTTTTATTCTGTTCGCTGGGTCGCCAATTTTTCGACCCATCACGCCTAAGTCGGACGCGGGGTTTTCGCTTAAGGGGCTATCATAATACTTTCGCATGAAAAAAACATTTTGTACTCGAATTTTGGGTCAACCATGCGCTGTAAGCTTGGTATTAGTGAAACCGTCATCTAAAACGAAACCAAACCACCCACGCACGCAATACCGTTAAACAACGGTACCATTCCGGAAGGAAAACTCTCGCTGAAATCCACCATTGTTTCATCTCCCTTTTCGATCATTGTAGTGGCATGGTAAGCTACTTTCGGAATGGCTGCATTCGGGCCATCAACCACCTGGCCTTGCGGAGAAGCAAAAAAGAAGAAAGAAGAAGCGCCAAGCCACTGTGCCAGGCGGGGCCGACCGTGCTGCGGTGGTGGGACTCACCGTCGCGTCATCGACCCGAGTGGCTGCTGGGCACAAATGCTTGGCAGGTAGCGGGTAAGCCAGGGCTCGGCGGTGACGTCCCACGCCGGAGATGAACCGCAAGCAATCGCGCACGGGCTCCGCCGGAGCGTCGGGCAGTGCGTCACTGTCCTCCTGCGTGGGAGCAACGACGGCCTGGCAGTCCACATCGAGCCGCCAGGCCAGCGGAAGCCGAAACGCGCTCACATTCGGCTCCAGCACGAGTAGCACCACGGCCGTGAAGCGCGGATCTTCGCAGCCCATAACTGAAGGGCTCACGCTCCCATCGGCGATGCCGAGAAGCCTGACCGGTGAGCGCCGTTCACTGTCACCTCTTCTACAAGTTTGTAATTGCAAGCAGCTGCAATTTTGCAGCTGGTGTCGTGAGATCGATGGAGGAACATTGCTACTTATTAACCCTCTCTAAGGCGCTCCCGTGGTTCAACTTTACCATACTAAACTCGAGTAAGCAGTCCATGCCGCCAACAAAGCAAGCAAAGCAAGAACAAAGCAAACAAAGTAAAGCAAAAGGCAAATTCAAACAACAAAGCTGCGAGCGACGACTGTGAGCATACCATCCGATGCTCGATGCTGTGGCAGAGTGCAATAATGCAGGACGTGGCAATGCGTGAAGCCGCTGCGTGGACCGACCTTCTGAGTCAAATATTATGCTCGACATCGTCATTCGACGAAATTTCATCGTTTGGTGCGTCGATCGGCCAATCGTGTGCATTGTGGTGAAGCTGAGCCACGTGACTGTTTTAGAATGCTGCGCAACGTGTGGCCGTGTTGTCATTGCTGGCTCCAAAGTACTTAGAGTAAATATGTTGCAGCAACCGTAACGCTGGTTGTACGATATGCGAAGCATTGTGTGTGGAGTTTCACAGCGGAACCTGCACGAACAAGCCTCATTTTGTTCCAATACGAGATAGTTGCAGCGCAGCGCTTGTCCGAAGGCTGCTGCAGTCTATCAAGCACAATGCCCGACATTTCAAACTCGTCTTTCATGAAGTGTTGCGCAAAGGAGGCATCGGCTGGGTATCCAGGCCTATGACGACGCCTAACTTTCCGAATCCTTTAGAGTCTCACCTCGCCTTCCTAGGTGGTCGCTTATGAGGCCCCATCTAAACTGACGACGTGGAAGCCTCCCGTTTGGCTTTGTTCACGGTTTAAGGTGCAATGACCGATGTCAACACTACTGCAGCGGGCCACTTCGGAATCACTTCGAATAGTTGCTTCATACCCACGGTGCAAAATGTGAATCAGTGTCTACTTCCGCTTTTCCGTGCGCGCACAGCGTACTTTAGCTCCTTTTGTTAGCAGCCCAGCCGATACCAATGGAAATTGTTTAATAATGCTTAGCATGAACAAGAAACACCATCGAAAAGAAACAGACAGTGTTGAGAATCGTTACCATTATGTAAATAACGGATGGCAGTCAGGGTGCGTTACCCTTTAGGCTGCAACAGAAATCGCTATAGGAGGATGACGAGGAGCAGATGTTAAGCTCCATATGAATATGTATCGATGGTGCACAGTTAAAGATAGTACGGGCGCACACTGGCTTTATTGGCAAGGAAAATATAAAAGTTGTTCGAGCCTGCGCCCTTGCCGTCTTCCGCACCGCCCCGTGTATTAAGCGCGTTTTCCCATCTGATATGCAACACCAGCTAGCGCGACAGCCCAACTGTTTAGTTTGTGGTTAATAGCGAAGCAGCAAATGTTCACTGTTTTCAGGTGTCATGGTGACGCATATGATCTAAGCGCTTTCCTCAAGCAATTCAGTGTTGCAGGCCTCCGGTATTATCTGACATAAAACCTTTTTATTAAGGCAAAGGGTGTCATCAAACGCGAGAAGTCAACGACTTTCCTAGTTGTCGGCGGCGTCAACACGAGTGGTACCAAAAGGTGTACGTTACCACAGCGGCGAGAACTGCGCGGTGGAGGAGTGCAGTGGTACGCCGTAGCCGGTGCTCAGCTATCGTAAATGGTGATTGCAGCTCGGCGTGCGGGTGTTTGCATGTGATACAGCATGCGTACAGCGCGAGCATGCACCGAACAGAAAACCACGCAGTGGAGGAGCGTGGGGGCGCTCTGGTGCCCAAATTTCTTATTCTTACACGTAAGCGGTCTGCGTCCAATTTTAAGAGTGGAGCTGTTGTAGGTCGAGCCTTCCGTCCGTCTGCTGAAGGTCTTGCGTCACGCAGGGGTAGGAGCAGGTTCCAGGCTCGCAGAAACCGGTTCCAGACCCACTGATAGGGGGCGCAGTGGTTTTGCAGAGCAAGCTCCTCTCGCTCCTGCTAGGGGGGAGTGTAAGGTGGGAGCCTCCCGCCGCTGATGTTTGGCTAAAGATTCCTTTGTAGAATGTACAATTTGTAGAATGTAGGATTTGCGCAGCGACGACGCTGCCATTGGTCGACGTTTCAGCCGACACAAGAGGACAACAGCTTCGCTGCTTCAGCATATTTCACACTGAGTAGAACTGGGTTTAGTTTCTCACTTTGAAATGTAACCCCCTAAACTCCACGTTCAAAACTGATAGAAGTTGAGCGGCAGAGCTTGTGGCTACGATACGGCGGAGCTGAAAAATCCCTACACGCAGGGCACTGTAACATGGACGGAGCGCCTGACTTGTTAGTTTCCTGACTTGTCGCATCTTGTTAGTTTCGACTCCAAATGCGCGCATGTCGATTGTAATGCCAGAGTGATATGAATTTTGGCAACAGCTGTTGATGTACGCCGCACAATCACCCCGGGGTGTTTGTACAGTACTGTTATTAACAGTAAAAAATCAGGACCAATGCCACTGTGTGAAGGTGGATGACCGGAATAGCTAAAGTGACAGAATTTTAGACTTAAGTACGCACTCATTTATTGTTTTGATCGATGGTCATCTTTACCAAAAATACGCACACGCATTTACTCTGTTGCCACTACCGCTACTACAATACTACCGCTGCCCCTCGGATCTATGATGATGATGATAATAATGATAATAATGTTTAAATGTTTTAGAAATGTCTTGTAGATGCCATCTTCCTGCAGCGGACACAGACAGGCTGCTGCTGGTGCTGGTGATGGTGCTGGTGATCGTGATGATGGGGGGTAGTGGTGATAGTTTATTTTCAGGACAGCCAATTCACGCACAAAATTTAAAGCAGCAGTTCCACTAAAGGCGTAATATGCTTGGACAGCAACTTTTCACATATATAGGCCTCCTTCATGTTGAGTACTAAAGTGACGTTACAGCAAAAAACTAAGACCCCAAAGTTAGAGCCGTCGCCCGCGATTGCAGTGCGTGCAGACTCGTTTGATGCGTTATGCCCTGTTTTTGGGACGGCGCACACGTTTGTTTTTATGGGGGGCGTTTTTCGTGCTTTACTATTTATTGTCTGCCAGGGCACATCTTCGCGATCGCCTGCTGTAAAGGGGGCCTATAACGAGTAATTTCGAACGCATTCCAAGAGAAGGTTTTTTCTGAAATGTAATTTGCCTCGGTTGCCTATTGCATTTCCAGGACAAGGGACAACGGCAGGCAGCCCCATGCAGGCTGGTTTGAGTACACAGTTATCGCGCAGCGACTCCATCATCAGCGGCCTCTCTCCGTCAACCATAAGCCAAAGCGCGACGAGCGGCGTGTCCGGCACGGGCCTGGTTGCCTTCGAACCCATTCACATAACGCCGGTGAGTGCCGGAGTCCGATCTCTGTTTGACGACGACTCTGGACACCTGCGGCCGCGAAGCCGAGAGGCGGCCGCCATACTGCAGCAGTTGGAACATAACAGCGCGGTCGCCTCGAGGACCGCACACCGTCGTTCGGGCCCGCATATACGCCAGGTGCAGTCTCAGTCGTACGTTTGCAACCAGGAAGGAGACGAGGCCCTGCACGACCTCGCTCGAACGGATATCTCAGACGCGACGTCCGGGGAAGATATGTCCAGTCTGCTACCCGGAACGAAAATAACATCGAAGAGCTCTCGCGGTTCAAGTGAGGCAAGGCACGAACGGGTGGGTTCCTCGTCGAGCGTGTGGAAATTCACGCAATCTGCTGGCGCCGCTGAAGAGTCAAGCGGCAAAGCAGCTCTTTCCTCAGAGGGAGCGTCGGCTGGTACGAGATCCTCTAGGGACAAGGTAACCTCGCGCGCGAGCAAGGTTGAGCACAAATCCTCGAAGCGGGCATTTAACGAAGGCTCTCTGTTGAGATCAGATGAAGGCCTCAAAGGGCAGCAGAACAGCTTTTCCGCCTCACGTGTTGCGAGCTTCGGGGAAGAACAGTGCTCCGGAACCACCTCTCCTTTTAGGACAGAGTGGGGCAGTCTGGAGAACGTCGAGGCTGAAAAAATAACCTCGTCTGCTAGCACAACTAAACACACAATTGGGAAACAGGCGGAAGGTCTAAATCGTGAGAGAATTCATGGATCCACGAAGGAGAGCCATGAATCCGAACGGCAGGGTTCTTCGTTGACCATGGAAGAAAATATTCACGGGGCTAGACGCGCGGAAGAGTCGCGCGACAAAACCAATCTTTCTCTGGAAAAAGCGTCTGTCGGATTTACTACTTCACCCGCCAGCAAGGCGGAGGAAAACTTCAACAATCAGGAGGCGGATCAAGCAGATAGTCCTCTGTTGGCGGCAAATAATGGCCTCAAAGGGCAACAAGATGGCCTTCTCGTTAGCCGCATTGCGAGCTTGGAGGAAAAACAACACACCGATATCACCATACCTTTTAAAACTCTCGTTGGGAGCCTCAATGAAGGGACGGCTGCAAGAGTAACCTCATCTTCCAGCACGACCAAATGCACATTTGGGAACCAAGGCGAGGGCCGCATTCAAGAGAAAGGGTTCTCCTCAAATGTTACCAACGGCGCTCTCCACACGGGACAGCAAGATAAGGTCGTTTCCGGTGAACAAGAAATAGCGAGCCCTGTAAAAGTCGGTGGTACAGAAACTGAAACCGATAAGCCCAGTACAACTGGTATCGAACAGAATATTGGAACTTCCACACATGGCACGAGTTTCACACGGACTACAGCTCTTGGAGGGTCCTTATTTCACAAAGATGATGGCCTGAAAGGAAAACAACAAGGCCTTTTCTTTACGGGCATTGGGAGCTCCGAGGAAAAATTCCCAGACGCCACGACTAAACCATTTGGAGGTTCCTTATTTCACAATGATGGCCTGAGAGCAATTCAACAAGGACTTTTCTTTACGGGCATAGGGAGCTCCGAGGAAAAACAAGGCACCGATACCACCGCTCCTGTTAAAACTAAGCCTGGAAGCCTAGGTGCCACGACTACTACAAAAGTAACCTCATCTTCCAGCACGACCAAATGCACACTTGGGAACCAAGCCGACGGCCGCATTACAGAGAAAGGGTTGTCCTCAACTGTTACCGACGGCGCTCTCTACACGGGACAGCAAGATACGGTCGTTTCCCGTGCACAAGAAATAGCGATCCCTGCAAAATTTCGTGGTGCAGAAACTGAAACCGATAAGCCCAGCACAACTGGTATCGAACAGAATATTGGAACTTCCACACATGGCACGAGTTTCACACGGACAACAGCTATTGGAGGTTCCTTATTTAACAACGACGATGGCCTGAAAGGAAGACAAGGCCTCTTCTTTACGGGCTTTGGGAGCTCCGGGGAAAAACAAGGCACCGATACCGATGCTCCTGTTAAATCTGGGTGTGAATGCCCAGACAACACGACTAAGCCTTTTGGAGGTTCCTTATTTCACAATGATGGCCCGAAAGCAAGACAACAAGGACTTTTCTTTACGGGCATTGGGAGCTCCGAGGAAAAACAAGGCACCGATACCGCCACTCCTGTTAAGACTGGGTCTGGAAGCCTAGGCGCCACGACGGCTACAAAAGTAACCTCATCTTCCAGCACGCCCAAAAACACATTTGGGAACCAAGCCGAGGACAGCATTCAAGAGAAAGGGTTCTCCTCAACTGTTACCAACGGCGCTCTCCACAAGGGACAGCAAGATACGGTCGTTTCCGGTGCACAAGAAATTGCGAGCCCTGTAAAAGTCGGTGGTACAGAAACTGAAACCGATAAGCCCAGCACAACTGGTATCGAACAGAGTATTGGTACTTCCCCACATGGCACGAGTTTCACGCGAACTACATTTGGAGGTTCCTTATTTCATAAAGATGATGGCCTGAAAGGAAAGCAACAAGGCCTTTTCTTTAGGGGCATTGGAAGCTCCGAGGAAAAACAAGGCACTGATACCGCTGCTCCTGTTAAGACTGGGTCTGGAATCTTAGGCGCCATGACAGCTACAAAAGTAACCTCATCTTCCAGCACGACCAAACACACATTTGGGAGCCAATCCGAGGGCCGCATTCAAGAGAAAGGGTTCTCCTCAACTGTTGCCGACGACGCTCTTTCCAAGCGACAGCAAGACACTGTCGTTTCCGTTCCAGAAGAAACAGCGAGTCCTGCAAAAGATGGCGGTACAGAAACTGAAATCGATAAGCCCACCACACCTGGTATCGAGCAGCATATTGGGACTGCTACACACGGTACGAGTTTCACACGGACGACAGGACTTTGCACAGCTACGGTGCCTGACGCAAACGTTCCGAACAAATTTGAGATGTCAGGTTTCCCTTCGCATGACTTCTTTGGAGCTCTTAAAACCCCGTTGTCAGCAAGTACCACAGGGGAAAGAAGTACCGGTAGGGAGAATAACCTCTTTGCATGTGGTAAATATGAGCGCATGAAGCAGGCCGAGGAAGATATGCCAATTTCCATGATTAAAGACCAGTTATGTACTGGACCTACCCCGTCACATGAGGTCACTTCAGGTGGCTTGGGGCACCAGAAAGTCAGCACTGTAACAGAAGACAAAATTACTACTCTGGCTCAAGCACCGAAAGAAGAAAAAGCGGCAATTTCTGAACCTGTGCTAGTAAAGTCGGAACGCTCCACGATTTCTCCTTCAGAAAAAAGTCGGTACAAGGTCGTCGCGCTAGAGCCAGATGTTAACCAGGAGAAGGGTTCAGCACAACTGGAGGTTTCCCAACGAAAAGTTGCTGGCAAACCCGAAGCACCCACATTAACCGACGCAAGCAGCTATTCGTACTCCTCAGGGGCACAGGTGACCGTGACACAAAAAAGCACCTCGCGATGGAAAAACAACACTCCTGTCCAGCAATCGCACTTTAACAAAATTGAAGGCTCTAATTACCAGAAAACATTTGACAGCTCACTGCTACGCAGCGACCAGGCGTCCGGCGGTGGGACTAGCGAATTTCAGACGTTTCACATTACCTCGAGCAGCGGACCCACGCAAGCTCCTACCGAGAAGAGCACAGGCATTGTCAAGGGTCGACTCGAACTGACACCAGACCGCACCAGCACGTACACAAGTCAGAAGGAAGCTACGAAGGCAGAGAAGTGTGCAAGCGCTACAGGCATTGCTCTCACCCCTCTTCCCGAGCTTCCGACGATCGCTTCTCCGAAAGTGTCGTCCGAAGAGCTCCATTCAACCGTCAAGAAAGAGTCTTCGTCCACAATTGAAGAGCATGGTTCGTGGCAGTCGCCGGTTGTGGAGAGAACGGAGAAGACTCACACCTACTTAGGATCCGCTGCCGCACTGTTCGAACCGTATTTTAGCACCCCGCAAGCTGACGCATCATCCATCAACACAGAACTTTCGCATAGCAAGGAAGGTACCGTAGAAGTCAAACAGGCCGAGATGGGCGCCGGCTCCTTGCTCGCACCTTCGCTGGAGCCGCCTTCCTACTCGGAGGGCCGATTCACTTCCTCAACGCAGAACGATACCTCGCCTCTTACTCCAGCTGGCGTCGATAAGGAACCCGGGCCCCTCAAGCAGGAGAAGCCGCTTGGCGAAGATGGGCTCTTACGCGTACACATGGACAGCAGCCTAATACAGTACGCCGGCGCTGATGATGTTCTCGAGAAAATAGTTCGGGAAGTTGAAAAGAAAATCTTGGCAAGCTCTGGTAAGAACTTTGAACCTCTCCAGGACGGTACGTTCCCGGTCCGCTCTTCCAAAGGTATCGAGTCTCTCGGTAGCCTTAAGTGTGGAACATACGCAGAAGGGCTCCTTCTGCGAGAAAGTAAGGGAAACTTGTTAGGTAGGCCGATGCCAGAAGCTCCGACTGTTTCTGAGCGCCAGCCGGCAAGCCGCGATGAACAGGATGTTGTAGCCAGTCACGAAGGAGCATACGCAGGCGTCCTTAAGGAACTTTATGCCGAAGCCCAAGAAAAAGATCGAGAACGTCAACAGGAGAAGTCTGTTAGTCCGTCTGAGCAGGCCAGTGTTTTATTAAGCAAAGAAACCGCGACGCGGACGGAAGCGCCCATTACTACTGAAGGTGACGAGGCACAGGAAACGGGCGGAAAGTTTGAAATGACACGCACGTGGTGCGAAGACAGGGAAATGAAGGTTCAAGACATCGACAAAGCTCGAAAAATTCTTGAAGAACAGCAGGATGTGCAATACAAGCAGCGCGAAGGCCATAGTGAACAGGCCGTCGCGAAAGCCAGAGGAGGCACTGAAGTGAACGTCGAAGATAACACGTATGCCGGCCATGAAGAAACGCAAGAGGCCGCCAGGGTGGAGATAAAGCAGGAGGAGCACGCAGTTCAGCCAGTAAATAAAAATGAAATCGGCAAAGCTCGCCCGGTAAAGTCGCTTGACGCGCTTGGACGAAATAAAAGGCACGAAGCAGTAGAGAAGGGGCAGCCGAAATACGGGCCCCTTGGCACTGGGGCACAGGACGAAGCAAATAAAGAGGCACTGCGGTCCCCTTTTGCTCCTTGGCCTGAAGAAAAGAAATCCACCGAAAGCAAGGTATACGTCAAGAAACACGAAACTGGCGCAGTTCCCGAAAACACCGTGAGGCGCTTCATAGCGGCTGCCATCGAAGAAGCGGCGGCGCGGAGAGAAAGCCGGACGGTGAAAAGGTACCAGGAGTACTCCTTCGGAAATACTGATTCCTCTTCGTCAGAGTCTTCGCTAAGCAAGGAGACTGATGTCGCAAAACTGAAATTGCAGCAGGAGAAAGAGGGATCCATGCCCCAGCATTTAGCGTCCAAATCAATCACCGAACTGATCGAAGAAATGATCAACCAGAACGTCCGCGGAAACGACGCCCGCACATGCTTGGACTTGGTACAAAAAAAGGTGGGCTCCGCGCCCGGTACACCAAGTTCTCTACCGGCAGAACATCGGCCGGAGCTGAGACAACCAAGGGAAGTGGCTGTGTTCTACCAAACGGCTTCTACGGCGCCCCGATTCGTTGGCGAAGTCACCCACGACTTCCGGGGCTCTCCGCTCGCGGGTGTGCGGAAGAGCGAAACGCGCGTTGAACAGTCACAGTTGGAGATCACTTCGCAAATGGAGCAGCCACTGTCATCCTCGAGCACGTCAGGCCGCGGCGCGAGGTGCAGCATACGAAAAATAGAGCCCGGTGTGCTCACGTACCTCGTCGAAGTCGCTCCCTCAGAGAAGGCTGAGGAGACACAGTCGGACATGGTCATGGCCGAAGAGCAGTTGCTGGTCAGCGAAATCTTTGAGCACTTGACGGCACCTTCTCCCCGCGCCTTGTCGACTGCGCTCGCGCTCAACGAAGCTAGAGCAGCCAGCGCTGCGAAGTCTTCCGAAAGTCTCAGCGGCATCAGGAATGCTTACGCAGCAGCTGTCGCAGCAGCTGTCTCAGCGCGCGTCTTGGGTCTGGCTTCTCCCGTTGTCCCCGAGGGCGTTCGCCAACAAGCGCAGAAAGAGAAGTTTCTGGAGGCAGCGCAGCGCGCGCGCAGGAGCGCGTCATCATTGTCGCTGCGCAGCCATGCATCTGTCGAAGACTATATCGTGCATAGCATGCTGGCGTCCGAGCTACGCAGGAAAAGGGCAGACAAATTCTCGGGAAGGGGGTTGAAGCAAGAGAATGCTTTCCCTCGACGGACGGAGCCAACGGATGCATTGTCCAATGTAGGGGAGGCAAACACTGCTGCTGTCCCACCTCCGTCACCAGCAGACCAAGATGAAGAAACTACGGAATCAGAGCAGGAAGTGGTAGTCTCGAAACCAACGGCTGCTCCACGAGGAGCTGGATGGAAGGTGTTTCAGGCGAAGGCCCCGGCGGCCACATCTACTGTTGCCGAGACGAAAATAACGACCACCAAAGAAACAGTAGCCAAAGGTAGAACCTCCGTGTCAAGGTCGGAGTCCTCCAGGGCCACAGAAATGGCGGGGGCGCAGACGGAACAAGACGGGATTAAACCTCAGGCTCAGTTGGTAAAAGACGCCAGTTCGAAAACGTGTGGATTGTGCGACAACCGGATCCGTGCCGAAGAGTCGTTCGAAGCATTCATATGCCTCGGAATGCACGATTTGTCACCAAACCTAGTGCCTATCCCCCCAGAAGTGAGGGACGTTATCAAGTTGAGAATTGCCACCGACAATGACGTCAGGGACGTCGTGTCACTACCGTGGAAAGAACCGCAGTGGACCCACGCACTTGCCGCTGAGGTGGCTACGAGGCAGGTTGTCTGTCCCAATGGGTTCTACGTCGCCGTCGACACGGCGAAAGGTGAGCTGCATTTATTCGTTATTACGAGTTTGTATACTTCGGATAACGTTTTTTGTACGGGCGGCGTATCCTCCTGTGGTCGGAGCAATCGACCTAATTACGCCTGGTGATCTTGACTGCCCGTGATTTAGATGATTGCATGACGGGGGAGCGGAAGTACTTTGTGCCTGAAGGGCGGAAAAAGAGTTCGTTTCACGATCGGCATAAGCTATTGATGCCGGCGTTGCCAGCTAAATTAAAACATCCGAGGACACCTAAGCACTTAATTGTTAATGCGAAAGCAATTGGTCTATTTCAATGCCGCAGTGTGTTTTACGCCGCAGTGTGTTTTAGAGGAGTAGATGCGGCTGAATTGAGGAGTTCGTACGAGGGCGTGCTGAAATAAACTGGTTTGAACAGAAGGGTTATGGGGAGCGGCAGCCGAAAAGCCTGCTGCCGACGTAGTCCTCGCCCTCGCCGCTTTTTCCCATGGCTCTGCGCATGTCCAGGCGCTGCCTCAGCAAGGGCGGGTGCTCTTTCACAGCCAATGGTAATTTCGGTACCATTTCACTGTCACATGCGAGGCCGACGCCGCTGGCCTGTCGTTAAATGAGCCATTTATCCTTTGGCATTAACGAGCGCACTTGAAGGAGAAATGAGGAACAATGAGAGACAAAAACAATGGTTGGTTCCTCTGTCATTTGAATCGGTAAAATATGAAAGTGAAATGTGCAGCGAAATCTGCAGGGAAATGAGCATGATTTGCGGGTAGGTGGCGGCCTTGTGGGTATGCTTGGCGAGCGACGTCCTACTGGCGGGTCGCTTCGGGAAAGGTGTACTGGCGTCATTTCCGTGACGGATATGACGTCAGTGAAATCTTGGAGTATCCCGGCATGAAGCACTGTCGTGTTAAAATATAAACCCAGAAAACGAACAACCCTAAGTATGATATACTTTATAGTACTAAAGGTTGCTTCCCCGCAAGACGACCCTATGTGCAGGGGTGCACCATTTACAGGCCGCTTGCTTCGTCGTACTGGCATCATTTCCGTGACGGATATGACGTCAGTGAGATCTCTGTGTATCTAGGCATAAAACACTTTCGTGTTAAAAAAGGAATTCACGCGAAAATGCACATGCCACGGCCTATAGGACCACCATTATATACGTGGGCAACCATTGCTGACAGGTGTGCTGGCCGGTTACGCAACAGCCAAAGCGTGAGCGTGCTTGATTTAACCTCGTACTGATTGCTGAAAAGTGCCAGACTAAGGTACTGTCGTCTTGATCAGTCGACGCTCACGCGATAACTTTCAAATATACCCAAACTCTACATACACCACCGCATCACTTTAGTGTGTGGCACACATGACTATACTCATTGATGTTAAAAACCCATGCACATGGCCGCGCAAAACTGCGCAAGAGATGGAATTAGGCCGCAATTTTATGGCATGACTACAATCGCGTTTCGCGTAGCTATCGGAATTTCAGCTAAAACAGTGGACACTTGTTTTTTCTTTGCTTGAGAGGCCCCCTTAGAGGAAGTCGTGCAGACATGTAGCATTAATGCAAGCACTGGAACCACGGTCTCACCCATGTACTACAGCAATAACTAAAGAAATACCGCAATAACTAAAAGTGCAGGGAGACGTATACACACCTAGTTTACATGCTGTCGTGCCCTGTAGACACCATGTTTAAACAAACATTCGCATATGTACACGAACCGCAGCAAAATACTAGGCAAACATAACCTTGCTTTGCAAATATGCCTTCTACGACCATTTTAACTTAAAGGGACCCTGCAACACTTTTGATAAACCCTTTCACTCTTTCCTTCGCGTCTGGAAGCGCTGTGAGGTGGCTCAGTGGCTAAGGCGTTGCGCTGCTGAGCACGACGTCGCGGGTTCGATTCCCGGCCGCGGCGGCCGCTTTTCTGATGGAGGCGAAAAGCAAAAACGCCCGTGTGTACGAGATTTCGGCGCACGTTAAAGATCCCCAGGTGGTCAAAATTAATCCGGAGCCCTCCACTACGGCGCGCCTCATCGCCCGCGTTGCGTCGGCGCGTTAAACCCCACAATCAATCAAATGGAAGCGCTGTGAAAACTACAGTTATCGCCAGCACGGACCGGCACTGCGTGATTTGCTCGTCGCACCAGATATGCCTTCCGTTTGTGCTTTGTTTTTGTAGCTTTATTTTTAAAGTTGCTACGGAAAAGCGTTCTTTGCTGCAACGGAAGGAAAACTGGCCAACAGCCGCTACATGGCCTCAGTGACGTAATTCGGGTGGTCGGAGAACGTCAAGACCGGGAAAGAGAGAAAAATCTTTTGAGCGAGTTTCCAAGTTCGCACAGTATATCTAGTAGCGGGTCCTTGCAGTGCCGTCCGTGTAGGCTCCCGTGCCGTCCGGCCGGTCCGGCGCTTGAGCAGCTCCTGCACGGAGCTTTCAGCCTACGGCCAGCACGGCGCCTTCGAGCTTCAGTCGTCTTAAGATACCCATACGAAAGAAAAGTTTTTTACGACGCACTAGCCAGCTCAAGATCCCGCGCTCACGGGTGGTTATATAAGACGTTGTGTTAATGTACCCCTGTGAGGAAGCGCGCCGAAACACATGCTACTAACCTGGAATATTGCCGAAAGCCTTCCGGGTTGCGGGAGGAATCTGAAATAACGAACTCAGGCAGACACTTTTCAACATATTGTCGCGAAGCCCCGGTTCCATTTGCTTTTTTCAATTTTTTAGCATCCCTCTTCGGCCACCGAGGCCCCGCTTTTCTAAGAAACGTGTTGCCGAGTGTGTGTTGGCCCGTCGGCCGACCAGGAGACGACGGGGAGCGAGCAGGCGCCTCGGCTTCTGTTACCTCGGCCGCGGCGTTCCATGCCCCCCCGTGGCGTGTGCGCTGGTCGCGTTCGGGCTCCGTGTCTCCAGTGTTCTTCCGACGACTTTCCCTTTCACCCTGTTTACTTTAGTGCGTTTTGTCTAACTACTTGCTCTACGCCCGTAATTCTCCAAGCGCGCGTTTTCGAGTCGAAACCTTGTGTCTGTGTTTTTGGTCCTTTTCACTTTGGCGGGGACATGTCTGATTGGAGCTGAGAAGCGTCTTCCTGATTGGCTGCGGGTGTGCCTAAGACTTGCTCCCGATAGTCCGCACACGCTAGGATGCGCTTTTTCCCCCAATGCGTCCCCCCAAAGCAAATAT
Organism: Haemaphysalis longicornis; assembly: GCF_048455015.1. Classification (NCBI taxonomy): domain Eukaryota; kingdom Metazoa; phylum Arthropoda; class Arachnida; order Ixodida; family Ixodidae; genus Haemaphysalis; species Haemaphysalis longicornis. The sequence continues at coordinate 155,853,836 of NW_027526295.1, read as the reverse complement.
AACGCGGCCCCTCTGGCGATGGAGAGGGAGAGCAACACCAGGAGAGCCGCTTGCTGCCGATCGTCGGGGCCAGACGCCGGGAGCCCTTCGCCCGCCAACCATGTTTCGTTAAGCACTCTTAATCTTTTGACTGTCTTTTTCATCTATGTAATAAGTGTAATTGTTTCAAGTTCTTATGTGCTAAATGTCACCAATGTCATCAGTAAAGTAAACAAGTTAACCTTTAAAACCTCTTCGACGTCTCGACTTTTTCCTTCCGATCTTCATGCTACAGTAGCGGCAGTATGTAACCAAAATACTACGTTACAATATTATTGCAGGAAGAAATACAGGCGTTTGATTTCACGCTACAACACTTGTATACCAGACCGCAATGTTCGCTTCTTTTCACAGATGCAGAAGTTCTCACAGCTTCGAATTCCACGATGTTTACTACAGAGTTTCATACATGAAAAAAAAAAAAAAAAAAAAAGCTTTTTTTTTTTCCCCTCTGGGCAATGAAACTCTATCGGAGTTCACTACTCGCCGATAGAGGTACGAAAAGGCTCCAAGTATAAAATTACTTGCTTTTGCAATTCAAACACGTTTCTCTACACTGAGTCTCGCGTTGTTCGTATATTCGTACATGTGTACTCTGAAGCCACTGAACAAGGAGCCGAATTGCACTGGCACTGCTTACCGGCCCAGCGGGCCCGCCTCGGCGGGCCGTGCCAACTTTGGACGGGCGGCGGCTCGCCGCCGTTTGGCATGCCGGATGTAAACCAAGGAGGTTGTATTTACCTCCTTGATGTAAACAAACGTTTTGTTACCGGTTCCGTCAGTCGACTCCACAGCCATGATCGGCTGTCGGGTTTTGCAATGTCGCCGCGCGACGAGGGACCTCGGTCCGCGAGCGATCGGCTCCGCCGTCGGAAAGCGACTTCGCGCGACGTGCTTCGGTCCGAGAGCGATCAGCTCCGCAGTCGGAAAGCGACGAAAAGCGACGGCTTTGCGACATCGCGCGACGTGCTAAGTCGCCAGTGGGAGAGAGAGCGCACATTGCACTTTGGTTTTGGCTCTCTTGCTCACAGGGATACATTAACACAACGGCTTATTTAACCACCCGCGAGCGCCCGATCTTGAGCTGGCTGATGCGTCATAAAAAAACTTTTCTTTCGTGCTGGCCGTGTGCTGAAGCTCTGTGCAGGAGCCGCCCAAGGGCTCAAGCCGCTCAAGCGACGGACCGGCCGGACGGCACGGGAGCATACGCTTGCAGCGCCGTCGGACGGCACTGCAAGGCCCCGCTAAAGAATCGTCAGACGCCACTCTAGACACTGCGTTCCACGCAATCTGATTGGCATAGAGCAGTAATTTTTAGCTGAGGTAATTTTTGGCGACCCCCTAATCTAAGTACTGGGTGTGTTGGGCGACTACGTTCTGCTAGCATTTAAGATTTAAAAAAAAGTTGAAGAAAGTGTTGCAGGGTTCCTTTAACGCAGCCTGAACGCCAGAACCCCCATCGGCGATGCTTGAACTCATAAGGAGGCTTTGGGTGCCCCACAACCTCCCTTTAAAGGTACTTTGCAACACTTCAGTAAAGATTGTTTCCCCGAAGTCCGGTGTCGATCAGGAACCCAATCGCCCGGGCTCCGGTTGATTTGGCAGGAGGCTGACAGGGCGATGGTGTTGAAGTTCTTGAAGACGGCGGTCGAATTGACGAACTCAAGGCGTTGGGGTTGATTAAATGAAACGAAGAGTTTATATACAGCTATTTACAGTAGGAAAACTTGGTACATGAGTAATGAAAAGAAAAACTTCGAACTTCAGCTAGACGCTAGCTCCGAGTGCGCCCAAATCACTCGAGCTCCTCAACTTCGTGTAACTCTCCTATTCTCGGAGCGCACACAAACCGCTCGAGAAACAACGGCCGAGACCCTGTCTCGCTGCAAGATCCGTCTAGTTGCCCGGTACGGCGCTGTACCCTTAACCTCCGACGCGATCTTAACCTCTAACCTAGGGGGCTCACAAATCCCAACCTAGCTTCAATGGTCGAGACTGCTTGTCCCGCCGGGAACTGCCCAGCTCGGCGCTCAGACAAGAACGATTTCAAACGGCCAAGTTCGGCCTTATAAAACCTCGAGATCACCCTCTCTCGGGAACGCCACTGTAGCGTTCGTACACGCGGAAGGGAGTGCCCAAATTCACGTAGACAGCTGTCACTCAGCACGCCACGGAATATTCAATGAGGTGCCGCCACCTTTGGGTCAACGGCACGCTCGCAGTCGAGCAGGTGCGGGCGACCCCGCGGGGTGAAAGCGAAAGACGGCGACAGTAGCCCCGTGTACATGGACGCGACGGGGGCGGGGTGAGTTGAGTGGCGGGTTCAGCTTACCTCAACGCGTCCGAGTTTATATGAACCCCGTCCAAAGAATCGAGGTGAGGGGAGCGGGGGAATTCCCGGAAAAGGGGCTACCGTATTTTCAGGATTCTAACGCGCACCCTCTCTTGCTAAAAGGTAGCTTAATATTTGTGTGCGCGTTAAAATCGGGCTCAAAACCGAAATAGGCTTTAAAGCGGCCAGCAGCATTCCCATGCGCAACGGACACTAAGTACCCGCAAAATCCAACTCAATCCAATAAAAACAATCCGTCAACACCACGTGAGTGAATTTCGGCGCACTGATTCCTCAATGGTATGCCACATACCCTGGTCAGCTGTTGCACATTTTTTTGTGCTTCTGCTTAGCCCCTAATGCTTAGAATTATGAAGATCAAGGCACTTGAAATCGCAGGCAGCTTCAGTGTTCCCCGCTATAACTTTATTTCCAGCAGCAGCTGGATAAGCAACCTTGTGAAGCACAATTCATTATTGGCTTCCAGAGCTGCATACGCCAAATAAAATCTCCCTCTTCCAGGTACGTGGTGTTGTGTCTTTTCCATCTGCGCAGTACCGTCAGTGTCACATTTTTTTTTTCGAATTTTCCTGCGCGAAGTTACACGGGCCTTACGATTGGGGACGCGTTAGAACCGCGCAGATACGGTATTCTGCTCCCCGCGGCCCGCCGACTCAGCCCGACGAGAAAGCTAACCCACCCCCTGCCTCCGAGTTGACTGGACTCGTCGCGACGGCTCTCTGACCCACCCCGTCCGCTTATACATGGGGGGGTTGAGTCCAAAAAACCTGTTTATTTCGACTCAACGCGCCCTCGTCGGGTCAATGTAAACGGGGCTAGTGCGTCTTGCTGACCAGAGCGCGTTAACAATGGAGACTCGTGCGGCGCTCGTCCCGACGCCGGTAATCCCACCACCTCCGCGCGTCAAGAGCCCCGTTTACATTGACCCGACGGGGGCTCGTTGAGTCGAAATAAACAGGTTTTTTGGACTCGACACCTCCATGTATAAGCGGACGGGGTGGGTCAGAGAGCCGTCGCGGCGAGTCCAGTCAACTCGGAGGCAGGGGGTGGGTTAGCTCGCTCGTCGGGCTGAGTCGGCGGGCCGCGGGGAGCAGAATACCGTATTTGCGCGGTTCTAACGCGCCCCCAATCGTAACGCGCGGGTAACTTCGCGCAGGAAAATAAAAAAAAAATGACACTGACGGTACTGCGCAGATGGAAAAGACATGACACCACGTACCTGGAAGAGGGAGATTTTATTTGGCATGCAGCTCTGGAAGCCGAAAATGAATTGTGCTTCACAAGGTTGCTTATCCAGCTGCTGCTGGAAAAAAAGTTATAGCGGGGAACACTGAAGTTGCTTGCGATTTCAAGTGCCTTGATCTTCATAATTCTAAGCGTTAGGGGCTAAGCAGAAGCACAAAAACATGTGCAACAGCTGACCAGGGTATGCGGCATGCCATTGAGGAATCAGTGCGCCGAAATTCACTCACGTGGTGTTGACGGATTGTTTTTATTGGATTGAGTTGTATTTTGCGGGTACTTCGTGTCCGTTGCGCATGGCAATGCTGCTGGTCGCTTTAAAGCCTATTTCGGTTTTGAGCCCGATTGTAACGCGCACACAAATATTAAGGCTACCTTTTAGCAAAAGAGGGTGCGCGTTAGAATCGTGAAAATACGGTAGCCCCTTTTCCGTGAACCCCGCCGCTCCTCTCACCTCGATTCTTTGGAAGGGGTTCATATAAACTCGGACGCGTCGAGGTAAGCTGAACCCGCCACTCAACTAACCCCGCCCCCGTCGCGTCCATGTACACGGGGCTAAGGAGACGTTCCCGGAATCCGGCAGCGCTGTCTGCTCTCTCAATGGGGGATTATCCCTGTGGTATGCGGTGGGCCAGACAATCCGTCTCCCGTGCACGCCGTGACGAATTGACGACGGCTGCAGCGCAGTGTTGGCAGTGCTACGTCGCCAGACAGAGCGGCGGGTTCCCACGCGCAGCCTGCGCGCCTGGCCACTGACCGCATAAGTGGACCTTACAACTTCTTTTTTACTTTTATTGATATCCTAGATGCCTTGAGAACATAGTCAACAAAAACTATCAGTATTAGTAATTTGGGTCACAAAGTACTTCTGGAACAAATTACGGCTCCATGCCCTTCAGATAACTTAGCAACTTGCTCAAAAGCATTTTCCCTCTTTCCCTGTTTTGTCCTTGTTCAAGCGCTCGAATGACGTCATTACAGCGGTGTATCGGTTATTGGCCGGCTTTCTTTCAGTTGCAGAAATAAACGCATCCCATGGCCACTTTAAAAAAAATGTGACAAAAGCAAAGAAGGAATGGAAGGCGCATCTGCTCCGACGAGCAAATCACACAGTGCCGCTCCGGGCTGGCGGTAACTATAGCTTTCACAATGCTTCCAGACGCGAGGGGAAGAGGGAAAGCGTTTTATCGGCAGTCTTGCAGAGTCTCTTTAACATACTGTTTCAACTGTTTTGGAATTCGACATAGTGGAGTGCAGCGCGAAGCTAACCGCGCCCACAGGAGTAAGCGAATGTTCTCTGACTATCGAACTGACACTTCCCATTTTTCTGCCGTAACGTGCGATATCTCCTCTATTAAGCAACTTCAATTTGACGCTTCACAGTACGCGCAAGATACCCAGTAAGCATCCATGCCGCCGGAATACGTTCCTATATACGCAATGTTTCTTCTGACACTGAATCGTTCTGTCGTGACCGGCCTCCCAAATGTGAACATGCTTGTTAAGATAATCTATGATAGTAGTGCCGTGGCCTCGCTACCTCGTCGGAGGGAATGGAGTGTCCTCACTGAAGCATGCCTAATTTAGCGGTGTTTTATCAGTGCGCCAATACCAATGGTTCAATAGTCCGAAAAGAACTTCAGGCTACCGTCACTACTTCAGGTGATTCGCGCACAAAATGCCAAGGATGATGTTTCTCATAAGTAACTGACCGGATTAATATGCAATCAATAACTTTCCTTTGGCGGTACAAACAGTTGTTCCAAGTAGGCTTCGAGATGCTCACTTCTCGTTTAAGGCCTTGTCAGAACTGCAATCGGAAAGGCGCCACATCAGATAAGCAGGTACAGTAGTAACGCTATTCTGTCGAGTGGTACCTCGTCACTGACTTAGCGGTTATTGGCCCGGAACGCCTAGCTACCTTGTGAGGTAGCCCGCTCTTGTACGCTGGTTAAATACGCTCGTAGCACCCTGTTATTGGCCATGAAAAAGTGTAAAAAAAGAACAAGATTTTCTCTCGCAATTCTAACGCTGCATCTCTCTCTCCCAAACAGGACATATCTGCGGCGCGGCAAGCATCATCTTCTTCGACGAGGAGGTCGCCTCATGCGGCTTCTTCTTCCTCCACAAGGACTACTCGTTCCAGGACGTGGGCGCCTTGCTGTGGAACCAGGTGCTGCATGCCACCAGCGGCAAGAACCTCTTCACCCTGATGCCGCTGCCCGAGAGCGAGCAGCTACTCAGCCTGTACCACCTGCCTTCGTCCACTGCCACGGGCATCCTGTCCGGGCCGATCCGGGTGTCGTGGACGGCGCTCGAGCGCAAAGTGCTCGTCCTGGACTACAAGGACAAGTACTTCGAGGCGCTCGTCTCTTACGACAAGCACGTGTTCGGCTTCAGCCGCCGGCGCCTCCTGGCGGCCTCGGTGCACGAGGCGGGCTTCTACATCTGCGTGGCCACGCGCAACGAGCGCAACGTGTGCGGCTACGGCGGCATTCAGCGCGACGACGCGGGGCGTCTGGTGCTGCGCTGGCTGTTTGCGGACGACGGCGAGACGGCCGAGTCGCTGCTGTCCTGCCTGGTAGCCTCGTGCAGCAAGGAGGACGACATCGGCGTTTTGGCGACCTTCTTCCTGCGCTCGGTGGCCACGCGGCCCATCCTGGACAAGGTCAACGCTCGCGAGCTCAAGCCCTGGAGCATGGTGTACACCAAGAGAGAGCCCGTGCACAGCTACGGGAGGATTGTGTGCCTCACCTCGGTCTAAGCTCGGCTGCTCACCTGCCTCGCAACTTAGCGCCATCATTGCGAGGATTTAAAAACGTTTTCGCCGCCCCGATGGCCCGTGATCAGACGCGGGGATGGCCAGACTGGTCAGCGATTCGATCCGCCCTAAATTAGACGCAAAATAAACTCACTGCGATATTTCTCGAGGAGTGTTTCCTTCTCTTCCTGCACGGCAAACTAAGCTGCACACGCACCACCATGATTTAGGGAGTGCACTGTAATTTCGAGGATGGGTTCTCACTGAAGGCAGAGCTCAAAAGTAGTGGAAACAAGGGCCAAGGAAAGATTTATGGCTGAATCACATAACTGATCGTCGTCGTCAACCTATTTATGTGCACTGCAGAACGATGGCCTCCCCCCTCGCAGCAACAGAGTTTACTGACTGACGATGGCCTATCCCGTAGACTTGCATCTGCTCCTTCCAAAATTAGGCTTAAACATAAGCAAACATAACCTGCAAGTGCACATAGCTCAACATGACATGCAGGTCACGCGCATCTGATGACGTGGATGGTTATGACCTGCACAATGCCAATGATTCCCCTACAAGACAAAGAGGGAAGAAGCAAAAACTAAAACAAAAAAAAAACAGGTTCAAGAGGTGAAGCTTCCTAGGACGTTTTTTACAGGCGTATCAACTGTATAAAAATCAGCAGCAATTTATTTCTATAGGCAAGGGAACGAAGCAAGGGCAGTAACTCTTGGAAAGGGCTCCCAGACTTCCTACTCTTGCTTCCTCTTCTCCACAACATTTTTTGTTTCTTTTCTTCTTATAATTGAAATTGCCGCATGCCTGCAAACAGGAATTGTTCTATGTTAAGCTCAAAAACCAGGTAATAAAACAGGTCGTTGTAAACTACTGCGGAAAAAAAAATAAGAGCAGGAAAGAAACGGCGCGGGGTAAAGAAAAAGCTGCTGACGTTTAAGAATCTTACGGTTCTGCAAGTACTCACTTTATATAAAGTTACAACCGCCGAAGGACCAATCCCCCATTCTGCACCCATCGTCACAAGCATCCGGTGAACCATTTCAATTCGGAAACGCAACGAACCTCAAATTCACCATATAGCGGCAAGACAGAAACGAAATTCATCTATTAGACACGCACCGCTCAGCCGCCAGCATGGCGACAAGCACGCCCCGTTCGTCATCGAGGCCATCCTCAGCGTCGTTCGTTCGCGTCCCGTCAAAATCGCCCAGCTGCGTCGGAGGAACCAGCATATCCTATCCCAGCCCCATCAGGATCCGAGGGCTCAGCACCGCCATGCTCGACGGTACAGCCTGCACGGCCAGGGCCGGAGCCCCGAAAGCAACGCCCCCGGCCCGCGGAGCAACTACGACGGAGGAGCTGGTGAGCAGCGATCTCCGGCGACCACGGCCGATGTCCACGTGTCCCTCGTCGGCCGCTGCGCCGACCTTCTGTTACCGTGCCGCGTCCCGCCCGGGGCGCCGGCTTCCTTCGCCGACGCGGACAGTGAGCCGAGTTCCGGGCTTGGGTTCCGTGCCGGAGCTTTGCGAATTTCCCGGTAATCTGGAGGACGACCCGGCTTCCTGGCCGCCGGTTGCTAGCACCAGAACGAGCAAGACACGCCAAGAAAGAGTGTCTTCGTTACATAAGCTTGACAGAAAGCCGTCAACCACCGATGCTAGTGCGCTGATGCGATCGGACTCCGGCCTGTCTAAGCACTCGTCGAAATCCATTAAGACCTTGAGGTTCGAAGGCGACTGACCTTCTGTAACGCTGGTGTGTTTTTGAAAAGGCTTGGTGAGGACGGTTTAGCGACGAACCACTGGAGTGTCGGCCCTCAACTACTGTCTTACCTATTAAGTGACGACATTTTGTGAGCGAGGTGTGAGGCGCCTTTGTCAATATGCTGAGCTTTGAAAAAACTTTGCAGTCCCTCAGCAAGCAGAAATATGAACTTTTGTTTCAAAAATGAGCAGCCTTGATGCCAATTTTTCTAATTTCGCCAACCAGACAAGAGAAGACAAGCTCTTTAAAAATGGACGCTTTGTCTCACACTCGTTTCAAAGCCTATGTGCAGGGTTTGTACTTCGCAAAGTGCGTTTAGCTTCATCCTATCAGAACTATAGGTGGAAAACAAACACTGGATGAACCCGCCGCAGCCAAGGTGCAGTCATTCTAGGTTTCAAATTGCAAAGCGTACTTTTTTCGTTTCTGAGCTGTGTTACATTGGCGAAGGCATCCCCGTACCGAGCTACGTCACCGCTGTCATGTAACGGTAGCGTGGTGGATGATCGGCGAGCATAAGTGCTGCCTTGGTGTTTACGACAAAGAGCCGCAAGCAAAACTTAACTGGTTTACTGCAGGGCGAGAGATGAACAGCGACGATACAGCAACCCTCCGGGCGAGCTCAGCAGCAGGTACCGGGCAGAGCGAATCGCCCTTACGGAGGCCGGAAGCGATTTCACATCTATCACTAAAAGTGCTGAATTTTTACACAGAAGCGTCAACGGCTCCACCACCTTGCCAGTGCTTTGCACACGGCCCGAACGAAGTGCACACCCACAATAACTCTCTTCCCGGTTTCGTGATAGCCGGCGCACGCCGAGTCTGAGGGAGGGGGGAAAGAAGGGATCTCCGCAGGCGGCATCCGATCGCAAAATTAAGTCTCAACACGATCCCCGGTAGGCCAGTTTGTTTTTCAATTGCCGCGGGAGTGATTATCCCCAGCAAGGGCCCGCGCGGCGGACACGCTCCTGCGTTTCGCTTCCGACGAAGCGGCACAGGGAAGCGCACGAAGCTTCCCCGCACTGCACAAGCTTGTAGCACGTGCGCACAAGGTAGCGGCGGCTGAATCGTAACAACAGTGAGTGTGTCTAGTTGACGCAAGTTTATTTATTTATTTATTTATTTATTTATTTATTTATTTATTTATTTATTTTCATGTACCTTACGGGCCCTTGGGATGAGCAATAAGTAAGGTGGGATAACAAAAGGCACGCGTACAAGTTTTACGCATACAGCAAGTAATGTGAAAGGTGTAATATAAAAATAAGCGATGAACACAAATTACATAGAGAGAAAAACTAAATACAGTGGAACCCCGATAATACGACTTTCAAGGGACCGCGAGAAAGCGTCGTATTACCGGGATGTCGTACGATCGGGGTGTGGGTAAATGCCGGCCAGCAGGCGGTGTCATGCGACAGGTGGGCTAAGAACTTATTTAAACTACTATATTTTTGCGTTCTCGCGTGATTTGCGAACCTTTAGCTGAGATCCCAAGTTTAAAAAAAAAACGCCTATGTTGTGCCTCCTACCAATCCAAACAGTCCGAACTAACCCGCCAGCCAAGCGCTGCGCGCTGCGCCCCCCGTGCCGTCCGGCGATACCCCGCCAGCCGAAGTTGTCCAGCAAGATAAGTCCGAAGTGGGCCAGCAAATCGAGAGGCGGAAAAACGAATGTAAAACTGCCAAGGCTAAGCTAAACGAACGAAAGTACTACGTGGAGATATAAACAAAAACATTCCCGTACAGGGTGGAGACACCCTTTGAACGGTCCCGTGCTGCCGCTACTGGGTCAAAGTGCTCAACGCATACTTATTTTCGTTTCGCACAAGACTCAGCAACGCGAAATAGATAAGATGATTCAAACCTCGCGAGTAAATCGCTTTGCGGCGAAAATGATAGCGCGATCTTGCTACAGCGACTTGCGGAAACCAGCGAGTGACCCGGAATGGCGGCGCCAGGGTATACACGTTTCCACCCTTGCGGCGGACTCGCGTTAGTACAAGCACCCTAGCAAAGAAAGGAGTGGAGTGAGAACGCGGCTTTGGAAGACACTGATAAGCAGAGAGCAGAGATATAGGGGGAGAGAGTGTCGTGAAAGAAATAAACTTTGTTCGAGCGGACGGGGAAAGCGCGCGTTCGGTCATCGCCGTGGGGTTGCGTCGTATGTTTTCGCATTCGTCGGCGGATCGATGGGAGCTTCAAATTGATGGTCCGCCTGGCACATGAACTTCGACTTCCGCGGTTGGCGTGTTGGCGTACTGCTGCCACGTTGGGCCATCGAAGGTAAACTCCCGCTCACGAGTACCGGCCTGCTTGCTTGCGTATGTTCAGCAAGTGGCCTGGCCCGCCTTCGGGCCTCTGCACATCAAGCAGCGTCAAACGGGAGTTCAGAATGAAAAAAGGTCGGGATGACGCGGCGAAGTGGTGTAAATATTGGAAAAACGTTGGTTTATCCGCCCCAGGTTTCGTCGTATAAAGCGGATCGCGTGCGCCCGAGCGTCATATCATCGGGGTTTTTAATGCATTGTTTCTATGGGGAGTTTGCCTAAACAGCGGTGATCCGTCGTAAGAAGCGGGTCGTCGTAAGTCCGGGGAATGTACGAGCGGGGTTCCATTGTATATATAAACGATCATAATACTTCATGACCGAACAACAAAAAAGATGCAGTTCCCAGCACAGGGCACTTTGAAAACCGTACAAAATGCGTAACCGAAAATTGGCAGGTATAGGAATTTGGCATAGGAATTTGGCATAGAAACAGGGGATGCCGTAACAGCACTTGCAGGAAGTCTGAACCCAGTTCATTCAGACTGCGCAAAACAAAGCGAAACGAAGCGCAAAAAAAAAAAAACATCACTGGGCAAAATTATTTGCAAAGTATTTTTCGACACGTTATATGTATATGCCCTATACATACGAGAACAATGTATCGAAACATAAAGTTATCAAGTAATCAAGAGTAAATGATTATGGAAGAAGGCTGGGTCGGTGTCAGATGCTAAGTTATGTGGAAGATCGTTCCACAGCCTGATGGCACGAGGCAATGCGGATGCGGTAAAAGAATTTGTCCTACCGTACATACGCTAGAAACTGAACCGGTTGTGTAACCTAGTTAACAAGTATTAGGGTCGTTCAATAGGAAGTCTGGTCAATTTTGTGCTCTTTACGTATTTATGAAAGAGTGATGAAAGAAATATTTCGGTGAGTGTCTAGCAATAAAGTGAATCATAATTTTTAAGTTGTGTTACGCTGCAGTAGAAATCATAGTTACGAGAAACGAATCGAACTTCCTTATTTTGAACAACCGAGGTAACGTTGGTTACGTGGTTGTGTGGGGGGGGGGGGGGATCAGATTAGTGAGGCTAATTCGAGTTTGGGAGGAACAAATGTTTCGCAAGCCAGTTTGCGGACGGTAGCGGGGAAGAAGGTAGATTACGGCGTAGATATCCCAGTGACCTCGAGGCATTTGAGCAGATATTAGTAATGTGAGAAAACAATGAAAGGTTTCACGTGAAGTGTACGCCTACATACTTGTATGTGGAAACATGCGAGAGCACATCGTTATTTATATGGTATGAAAAAATGTAGGGGTCCAGCTTACGACCAAATCAGAATGTTTTACATTTCGGAGCGTTTATTACCATTTGCCACGTTTTGCACTATTTGATAATTACGTCTACATTTTTCTGCAGTTCATAATGATCGTTAACATTTTTAAGAGATTGGTAGATTATGCAGTCGTCATTAAATATTAATATGCATGGTGTAACTCTACGTGTGAAATCATTAATATAGATAAGAAACAGGAGCGGGGCGAGCACGCTGCCTTGCGGCACCCCGGATATCACATCACACATGAGCGATGAATCATTTTAGATTATTGTTAACTGTTGCCGTAGGGAAAGAAAATTTTGGAGCCAGGATAATGTTAGTGAGTCTAAATGAAGCGCAGAGATTAGGCGGCAATGGGGTGCTTTTAAAAGTCAAGAAAGATGCCATCTTTTTGAAGGTTGTTATTCATGTTAAAGTGAAGTTCAGTCGTTAATTCAAGCAAACGCGTCTCACATAACGGACCTTTTCTGAACCCATGTGGTAAGCGATAATGTGTTCTAAAAGTTTGCAGCAAATTTATTTATTTATTATTAATTATACCTCAAAGGCCCCAGTCGGGGTATTACATGAGGAATGGGCATAATTAGCAACAGATTAGCGATTCAACAACGGTCTTAAATAGATGTGGGTCGCAGATGTGGGTGCATGGCGAAGTCAGGCAAGTTGTTCATGTCCCAGGCGGTTGCAACATAAAAGGAGCGAAGATGAGCCGTAGTATGTGCTGGCGGTGTATAAACGGCTCGGTGATGGTTTGTTCGGCTGGATAATTGATGAGCAGGCAACATGGCTGGAACGTTAAAAGGAGCGTGATAAAAATTGTGAAAAAGACAGAGTCTAGATATATGATGACGTGATTCTAGGTTGTTGAAGGTGGCCACGAGCTTTAAGTTCGGAAACGTTGGAATGATAAGAGTACTCAGAGTATATGAACCGGGCTGCGCGATTTTGTACAGATTCGAGGAAGTTATATAGATTAGATTGATGAGGGTCCCAAACCAAGCATGCGTACTCTAATTTAGGGCGAAAAAAATGTGGTATAAGCTAACAACTTCACTGATGAGGGAGCAAGTTTTAAATTCCTACGAAGTAAACCCAGCGTACTATTAGCAGAGGATGATACATTGTTAGCGGGAGTGGACCAGGTGAAGTTGCTTGAGAATATTACGCCGAGGTATTTATATGATTCTTTTGTTAAGATTATGGAGCCAGAAATGGTGTAAGTCGCATGCTGATAGTGTTGCCTACGGCGGAATGATATTAGCGATGTCTTATGTACGTTTAAAGACATTAGCCAGTCGTTTTACCAGGATACAATGAGGTTAAGGTCGTATTGAAGTGTAGCGATATCAGTGGGGTTTTTTATTGGGCGGTACATGGCGCAGTCATCTGCAAACAGGGGAATATTTGGTGAAATGTTAGCTGGGCGTATGTGAGATTGGGCGATAATTTTGCGGTAGATGTTTGCACCCCCTGATTTAAACCGGAGTAAGTTGGGCAATTTTCCAGTCATAGGGTGTATTACCATACTTGAATGATTGTTAAAACATGTAGCACAGAATTTTACTTGTTGTAGAAGTGGCGTTTTAATGCTTTAAAATTAATATTGTCAGCGCCAGCTGAGCTGGACATCTGCAGCTTGCTAATAAGGCATCTTATACCTTCGGCCTTAGTTTTAATGGGTTGCATGTACTGGTAATCCTAATCCGGCCCGCTAGCTATAGTGGATTGGTCTTCGCGAGTAAACACTGAGGAAAAAATGCATTAAATGCAGAACAACCCTGCCTGTTAGAAAGAGGTTCATGATTCTCATTGTATAAAGCTATCTCGCAATCGGTTAGCACCCCGATTGCGAGGTATTTCGCGCCAGAATTTAGTCGGACTAGTATTTAGGTTGGAACCCCGCTCTGATGAAATATTAGCAGTTGCTTATCTCGGCTACGCCAGGATATACCTAGCGTGAGCTAAGGTTCACCTGGTTATTCTTAGCTTTCCTGGTTGTTTCGGATTAGCTTGATTATCGTGCTTACTGCTGCTTCAACGACACACACACGGTATACGCATTATGTGACACATGTATATTTATCAAGCAGATTCGGCGCAGCATCACCAATCGCCCCAGAGCTAAGCTGGTTCCACAGTCGCACGCCGGTGTTGCTGCGACGCACGAGCCATCGGTTCCACACCCGGCCACCCCTCGCATGATCATCAAGTGGACCGGGTCGCCACGTACGGAACGGAGGTTGGCGAAGACGCTGGGCGCGTGGGGTGTGTGAGAGACGCCGGGCAGCGAGCAACGTTCTGTGCGCCGTGTGACGTCACTGCTCCTCACGCATGCGCAGCACGGCTCTCCAGGAACAACGCGAAGCTGCTCAACCTCGGCCAGTGTAACTCACACTACAAAATATTTAAATTTATCGGAACGTACAGCAGATGAGCACGCATCTAAACACTCTTTATACTTCTCCCAAGCTCTGGTTGTGCGGAGGCGTTCAGCTTTTCGGTAGAAACGTTTCTAATTATTTTTTAGCTGGCTGAGTAGCTTAGTGAACCAGGAATTAGTTCTGCCGTTTAATAAGTAAATTATTGCGGTGTACTAGTTAATCACGGCAGCCACTTCGTCACGGAAAGTACCCAGTTGTGAACCAGCGGGTTATGAAAAGTTTGCAACAACACCCGCGTTAAGCAATATTTCAAGTTCATTGTTGATATCAGAATAGTTAGCTTTTTTTAGCGTCTCGGATTTTTTTTTTGGTAGTTTTGCCTCAAAAGTTAAAGGAATGTCAAGGGTTATTTTGAAGAAGTCGTCAGTCACTAAGCCCTTCTAGCTGTAGAACCTCCGCGACAGCTTCAGGAACCGAGATCAGTATCAAGTGTTAGAAATCATTTCTACGGGTGGGTTTAGGGACGAGTGACGACCTCTACAAGATTAAACTCAAGTGTTATGCTGATAAAATTACAAAGGGATTATAAACGGTTCTAGTTAATCTTCTGAAGGTTAAACTCCCCAAGAAGTAAGACATTGTCAGTGGAACTCAACTTCAAGGTATTGGTAATACTTTGTGGCAGTTCACTTGTAAAACTGCTATTGGCATCAAGGGGCGGTAACAATTTCCTATAAGAAACACATTCGTAGGGTTTGTGTTACATGCTACCCAAATTATCGCAAGGGCCCATTTTGCGTCGAGAACGTAAAAACGTGCTGTTTTTCTCATACCGAAAAGAACACTACCGCCTCTACTGTCAGCGAGGTCTTTTCGAGAAAGTTCAAAGCGTTAATATTTGGCAAAAGTGCGTTATCGATAATATCAGCGGGCAGCCACGTCTCAGTAAGCGCGAGGTCGTCAGATTCGTTGTCGTCAAGAAGGTAACCTATTTCTTCTCACTCAGGCAATAGGCTACGCGTGTTAGTAAATGCAAAAGATAATGAAGTTTTGTTAGAAAAGGGGTTACCTTGAAACATTCTTGAGGGCACTTGTTGCTACCGCTTTTGACATCACGATTCTCAAAGGCATCCTGCAACACTTTTTCAACTTTTTTTAGATCACAAATACTTTCACAACGTAGCCAACAAACACATTCAGTACCTAGAATAGGGGGTCCCAAAGCGCCTCATCCCAAAATTACTGCTCCGTGCCCATAAAATAAATTGAATATGTTGAAAACCATAAGATAAGTTGAAAACCTGCTGAGAAGATTTCGCATGTCCGTATTGTTCTGCCCCTCGCGCATCGCTATCCCACGTTATATATAGACCTGTGATTGCACCCAACTACCCGGGCACAGATCCCATCCCATTCTCCTTACCATCACCAGCGAGCAGGGCTAGGAGGCCGACCTGCGTGACCCAAACCCCAAAGTCCAAGGCCGACGGCATCGGACCAGTGCCCAAAAGGGGCCCCGCTGCCCGACGGACGACGGCAAAGACATCGCCGGCCTAATCCCCCCGGCTGTGGCATATTGAAGTTATGGCTGCGTCTAATCTCACGGCAATTTTGAAAATTTCCTCCTGGAAATTCTCACGTCAGTTTCCATGAAAACTGGATGTTCTAAACTTTCCTGAATAATATTACGTCCCAACGTAACATAACATAACCTCACCGAACGCGTCGTAACCTACCCAAAGCCAGCCAAACTGCAACAAACCTAATCTAATCCAGCCCACCGACACAGAACACAACCTATATTAACCGTAATTCAACCCATTCTAGAAGTCCTGCCCGTCGATCTCTTGATATAGTAAAAACCAGAGTAAAAAATTAGCAGTGGCTTAGCTCGGCTATGCCAGGATATACGTAGCGTGAACTAAGGTTCAGCTCGTTGTTCTTAGCTTTCCTGGTTGTCTTGGATTAGCTTGATTATCATGCTTACTGCTGCTTCAATGACACACGCACGGTATACGTATTATGTGACACATGTATATTTATCAAGCTGCTCCGGCGCAGCGTCAACAATGGCCCCAGAGCTAAGCTGGTTCCACAGGCGCACACCGTAATGCTGCGACGCACGAGCCATCGGTTCCACAGCCGGCCACCTCTCACATGATCATGAAGTGGATCGGGCCGCCACGTGCGGAACGGAGGCCGACGAAGACGCTGGGCGCGTGGGGTGTGTGAGAGACGCTGGGCAGCGAGCAACGTTCTGTGCGCCGTGTGACGTCACTGCTCCTCACGCAAGCGCAGCATGGCTCTCCAGGAGCCACGCGAAACTGCTTAACCTCGGCCAGTGTAGCTCACGCTACAAAAAGGCATTAACAAAATCACGATGTCCAAAAAATTGCGGAAGTTAAAAAAAAAATTCACCATCTTCCCGTAGGGGAACCCTGAGTAGTATGCGAAGCAGCCATGGGGTTGACTCAAGTTCGTATTAGTTCAGCTGCGCGAGCCCTCGTTGAATCAGTAGCAGCTTCTTGGCACCCGCCGCGGTGGCTCAGTGGCTAAGGCGTTGCGCTGCTGAGCACGAGGTCGCGGGTTCGATTCCCGGCCGCGGCGGTCGCTTTTCTGATGGAGGCGAAAAGCAAAAAAATTCCCCCGCATTTCCCCGAGGGGGAGCATGTGAAAGTGTGAATGCACGGTTGTCGGCCCGCTTGCGGCGCTTGCGCTCGGCCCCCGCAGCCCACCGCCTCGCCGCCTTCTCTTCCATCTCTTCCATCGGGTTTGTAGTATCACGTGTACACCACGCAGTTATCAAGCCGCTATAACGCCGCTGAGTCGCCAACGCACGCCGCTGACGACGTAGTTTGAATGCGTTAAAGATATAAGGCGCGTTACTCACACTGATATCAGCGTGGCTTCCGTGGCTTAGTCGGTAGCGCGTCGCGCTGCGGCCGCAAAGTCCTCGGATCGAAACCTGGCCCCGGATGCTGTTTCTTTTTTAAATGTAGAGGAGGACTGCGGACGCCGCCGACGCCGCCGCCGCCGCCGGCGGTGGATGGTTTGGGGTCGCTTATAAAGAGCATTCGCTCTTAAAATGCCCGTGTGTACGAGATTTCGGTGCACGTTAAAGATCCCCAGGTGGTCAAAATAATCCGGAGCCCTCCATTACGGCGCGCCTCATCGCCTGCGTTGCGTCGGCCCGTTAAACCCTATAATCAATCAATCAGCTTCTTGGCGGCGTTGACGTTTCCTTTCGGCTTCGCGAGCCCGAAGTTCGGGATCGGCCTGTCGCCGCTGCCGTTCCGTGGGAGCAGCTCGAGCACTCTTCTCCGCGGCGCTGTGCGCGGGGCTGACACTGGTGTTGACGCTGACTCATCGCGGCGTTGCGGGAGGAGAATGAGGGGTGCGGAATGAGTCATTCATACCGCGGAGCTACAGTGGTGCCCCCAGCGGGGTATGCAGCGGCTACCGAAGGTGTTGCCATTCGTTGTGTTATCCCGGAGAGGAGAGGAGCTTCGGAGAGGAGAGGAGGAATGCCGAAGAGGAGGGGAGCGTCGGAAAGGAGCGGAGGAATGCCTCGCATACTACTCAAGGTTCCCTTACAGGAAGATGACGATGGTTGTTGAACGCGAAGCTATCTCGTGATGGATTCTCTGGTTGGCCAATTCCTAGGGGCATCCTGCCACAATCATCATCAGCGGGAACTACTCAGCGTTACCATACGGGAAGATGACGACGGTGGTTGAACGCGAAGCTATCTCGCGATGGATTCCTTAGTTGGCCAATCCCTAGGGGCATCCTGCCACAATCATCATCAGCGGGGCCTGGCCAGGCATGCGCAGTGGGGGTGTGGAACTCAGAGTTCCCCTACGGGAAGATGACGACGGTGGTTGAACGCAAAGTATCTCGTGATGGATTATTTGGTTGGCCAATTCCTGGGGGCATCCTGCCGCAATCATCATCAGCGGTGCCTGGCCAGGCATTCGCAGTGGGGGTGTGGACGCCGCACGGAAGAGGGAGAGACATAGCCCCGACCATAAGATGCTCCGCATCTAAAAAAAAATATCGCAATGTTGGACTCGAACCTGAGCCATCTCGTTTAAAAGCAAGTACTTTACCACAGCGCAACAGGGGCAGCTGCAAAAACGGCTTTTTAGGTAATATTTACCCCATAGAATCTCCGAGTAGCGTGCTTAGCCAATGAGAGGCGACCGCCAGGAGAAATTTCTGACGGCAATTCTCACGGTTGCCGTGATTTATTTATTTATTTAAACAAACCATGTCTCGGGAAGAGAGGCAAAAGGCAGATTAACTCTGCCTTACGGCGGCCATCGACCCCGGACATGTAACATTGCAACATTGCACAAAAATGGTAGAAACAAAACACAACTAGCTATACAAAGGTGATGTAGAAAAAACAAGATTATACATTTTTTGTAATAATATTGTAGCAATTACAATAGGCGCACAACACAAATAATTACAAACTACACAGCGTAAGGCTACACAATTCCACACTTAATTCAAATAAAATACAGAAAAAAACAAAATTGTATATTTATCAAAAGTAATATAGCAGTAAGCACAACAGGCGCACAGCAAAAATTATAACAAACTACACAGAGTAGCGCTATACAAACTACATGGAGTAGCGCTACAGAATTCCATACATTAAGTAATGTTTAATTTTTTTCTTTAGCGCGAGCCAAGATGTGGTGTGTTGCAGTAATTCTGCAACAGCGGGGTGCTTATTTAAATAGGTGGGAATTTGGTGGCCTAATGTTTGCATACCATAGTTTGTTCGGATCATTGGCGTCCTAAAACAACTCGGGCGAAGATCGTAATGCACATTCACTGGTATATATTGCTCTAAAAATAATGAGTTCTTCGATATTTCCCTACGAATATAAAGACTAAGCCCAAGGTCAAACAACTGATGTATTGTAAGAACGCCGTGCTGCAAAAATAACGGGACAGAGTGGTACGTACTTGATACATTCTCAATGCAGCGAAGAGCTCTTTTTTGTAGTACTAGAAGTCTGTTTAGATTAGTTACCGTCGTGCTTCCCCATACTAAAAGACAGTAATGAAGATGAGACTGCACTAGCGCAAAGTACATTTGGCGCATGAGCCAGGTCGGGACCAGACATCTAATATTATAAAGCAAACCAACAGACCGTGACACAACGGTGTGTACCTTACTAATATGAAGAGTCCAACTGAGGTTTTCATCAAAAAGAATTCCTAGAAATTTAAAAACGGGCACCCATTCGATAGAAGTGTTCCGAAATTCTACCAAAGGGCCATAATCATCGAGCTTATTTCTGGGTTTAAAAATAACAATTTTGTTTTTCTGACGTTCAATTCAAATTTATTTAGAGTCAACACTAATATACACTACCTAAATACACACTATCTAATTATATAATATACACTACCTAAAGTTATTCTGTCCGTCTCTTTCCCGAGTCTTGGCGTTTTTTCGAGCGCTCTAAATACGTCATTACAGCAATGTAACGGCTATTGGCCGCTTCCTTTCTGTGGCAGCAATAAACGCATCCGATAGCCACGTAAGAAAAAGCCACAAACCAAGGCAGAAACACAAGGCGGATAGTTCTGGTGCGACGAGCCAACCACGCAGGGCCGCTCCATGCTGGCGATACCAATAGATTTTACAATGCTTTCAGACCCCAAGTTGAAAGAGTTGAAGCGTTTATCGAAAGTATCGCATGATCTTCAAGAAACGGGGCATGCAAGCGCTATCTCGCCGACATTACCACTTGGTTCCTAACACTATCGACGACATAGGTTTTTCTTTTTGTCCACGCATAGGATGTCCACAGCTGGGTAGAATTCGGCGTTTGGGCGCTTGGCAAATTCGTACAACTTCGTTTTGTCCAGTAGCTCAAGAGAAATCGCCACTGATAGCAAATTATGCTTCTTTTAGTTTTCACGCTGAAGTGAGTACTTCCTGTTTGTATTTGAAGAATGTAACTTAAAATTCAACTGCGCGCAAATTAACGAGGACGTGAACACACTGAAGACACCACAAGCGCAGACTCACAACTGGTGGTATGGCGCAGGCCATACCACCAAAAGAAAAGCCGAAAAACTTTGCCGTGGTGCCCTATGTTCACAAGATGTCACACGGTATAAAACGAGTGGCTGGGCGGTATGACGTAAAAATAGTGTTTTCAGCTCCTAATAAGTTAAGTAAGATCTGCCCAAAAGTGAACAAAAGGGCAGGAAAACGTCAAGGAGCATGTGGTATTAATCACAAAAAGAAGTTCGTCCAATGTGCTACGGGGGTTGTTTATTCCATACCGCTTGTATGTGGTAAGGTATACATTGGCCAAACCGGGCGTTGTTTAAATACAAGACTTAAGGAACATAACTATTCGAAAGAGAAACGGGACCTGAGCCACATGTCTTCCCATTGCCGCGCATGCGTTCCTGAATGTACCCCTGAATGTACCCCTGTGTTTGAGCGCACATCCATTTTATTCAGGCATAAGAATCAGCAGACAAGAGAAATTGTCGAAGCCAGACACATTTTAAAAGCTGGTTCAGATTGTATTAGTCACCCATCTATTGCCTTGCTTAGTCGTGAAGTCGCCTACATAGATGGGCACTAAACATGAATTTGAAGCCTCTTCAGGGCATGCGTGGTGAAGAGGGGGAGGATATTTCATGTGTGATGGTGTTATCGTCGCGGAATTATCTGTCATTCGTGTGCTTCTGAGTTTTTATTTTTTTATTTTTATTTTTATTTTTTTTGTGTGTGCAGCCGATAGCGCTGAGAATGTGACGTATGTGGGGCGCCTGGGTATTTAATGTTCTGATTTTTGTAACAATAAACCAGTTGTGAGTCTGCGCTTGTGGTGTCTTCAGTGTGTTCACGTCCTCGTTAATTTGCGCGCAGTTGAATTTTAAGATGCGTCAATACCAACTCGCCCAACTTTCGACCCTTTTGAAGAATGTAAATTTCGCTTTTAGGTGAATATTTTATCCTTCTACATATTTGCCTAGTCTATGGGCGCTTTCAAAATGTGTGCCGGTTGTGGGTCGCTCTAATTTGTTGGAGAAGAAATTGATGATTTTTGCCTTCCGCTTTGGCCCAATATTCCCCATGATCATCATCAAGTGCAAAGAACCGCAAATTGAACCTTCTCTGTCTATTTTCTGCGTCATTACAATGAGATGGGTAGCCGTCACTTGACCAGAAACATCAAGAATCGCTTTTAACAGCAGAGCTGTTTGAGCTTGATCTTGGACTGTTGGCGTTAGCAAAAAAATACCAAGAAAAAAAGGAGCTCGGCACGGCCTTCGAACAGTGGCTAAAGAAAAAAATACCGGGTGCACGTGACCCTGCGCCTCGAGAGGCGCGCCCGGCGTCGCCCAGACTCGTGCGTGGGCTTCCGCCAAATGATGAGCTCCCGCCTTTTTCGTCGTATTCTTCGACACGACGAACCCGTGGCGCTCCGGTCGCTGCTGGAGGAGGAAAACACTTCGTTAAAACCAAAGGGCTCAGAAAGGGGGCGGTGGCGGAATTTCACCGGGCCTCCGCGACTTCCAGGACCCGGGTGGTCGGCACCTCCAGTGCGGCTAGCTTTGAGCTCCTACTGCTGAAGGCCGTTATGTTGTATGTTGCCACGTAACATTTTTGGTCGGTTTAGTTTAAAGAAACACTGAAGACAAAACCGAAGTTGGTCTCGATAGATAGATTGGCATCCGCAGAAAACGAATATACTAGTCTCTGGGGCTGCAGCTTGACAATAATCGAGTAAATAAACAAAAAAAATAAAGCTATCAGTCGCTCAGCAGAGATGACGTCAACGGCGACTGAGCGAATGTGCCAAGAGTCACGTGACGAACAACAGAACGAGAACCACGCACACAAGCTCTCAAAGAAATACATAAAATCTTTTTTTGTTCGTTAACTTTCATAAGTCGTTTGTAAACAATTTTAAATGTACAGGCATAATTCAACTCGTGCCGACATTCGCGAGCTGCCAAGCCACGGCGCCGGTGGCGGTTGCGATGGTTACTGCAGGTTCGGCGTAGTCGCATGTCAGTTATCTCCCTCTTTACATCATGGCCGCAAGTAGCTCCTCAACCTTCCCCGGCATAGAGTTTGTTAGTAAGTATACAGTAAAAAACTCTATGTTCCACGGTTCCGCTCTTCTGTGGACAGTAATTTGCTTCTCATAAAACGTTTTCTGCTCCCTCACGTAGCGCTGTCTGCCCTAACAAAGTTTTGAACCCAGGCCGGCGGCCGAAGTTGTATGTTGTAGTCGCGTTCGCTTCGCGATGAAATTCGATGGCGTGCTCCTGCACGTAAAACTGTGCTTACTATGTTGGAATTATCACTAGCGATGATTCAACCCCGCACCGGATATGTGAATGCGCGCGATTTTTTAAAAAACTTGTTTTTTAAAAAAATGCGGACCAATCCACCCTGTGAAGGTGGTTGGAAAGCAAAGCTGCAAACGACGCCCACAGCGATTACCCATGCAACGTCACTCGAACTCACACACGTGGCTCTAAAAAAGTGAAACCGGAAACAAGTGAAATGCAGTTAACCACACCCTTTATTCCTTCAAAGAGGTATTATTGGCTAATGTTAAATCAATGCATAAATCATGAACGGCGGTTAGTGTAGTTGTACTGGTGAAGCACATGATTGGAAACTCTTTTTTATAAAATTAAAGGAGCCATGAAGAGAAAAAACAACTTTGTTTAATTTGAAAGAACTCGAATGCAGTATCTCACTCAGCTCCATTACAGCCACAAAAGATGTTTCTAATTAAAAAAAAGCAAGAAGTATTTAAAAACTTTCAAATTTTGCGCCACAGTGACGTGTTATGAGCAAGAATGACGTCACACGGACCAACAATAAAACATAATTGTCAGTGCGTTAACTGCACGTTATAGCATTCAAGTGATGCGGTCAAATGGAACTAGAGGCCCCATTACAGACGTCCAGTCATGTGTCGTCGTGATAGGTCAGTTAGGCGGCTGCCAATCGCACAAACAAGGTTCCGTGACGTCATAGAAAAGTTGCGGGAAATTGGCTAGGGGGTCGCGACTGCTTCACGCGTTTTCTTCGGTATCTCCGTTATTTGTTCGAAGATTGCGATGATATTGGTATCATTGTTATCGGGACTAAGCAGTCTTTCTAATAAACCCAACTTGTATTTTGTCTTCATGGCTCCTTTAAAGGAAGCTCAAACGTGGTGTTAGACGATATCGCTTCTGCGTCTCTGCCGCCGCCGATGGAGGCGACGAGATCGACGGCAGAAACGGAGAAGTGAGATGCCATGCGTTGATGTCAGCTTTCTTTAATTTGTAAACCATTCCTCAGGCCTAAGCCCCTGCCGAGGGACGACTTTAAACTAGTATTGCGTCCCCAGGGCGGGCTGGCGCTCGGCAACATTGAGTACGCTGAGCTGTCCCTGGCGCTACTGAACGCCATCAAGGTCACGTGGCGTCAAGCAAATCTGCGCCTCAGAGTTGATGTAACACAAAACACGGCCACTGTCAGTACTCCATCCTCCGAGGCCGCACGAGCTCTGGGTCAAGTCCAATACGTAACACTTCATAACAAGCAGTACCCCGTCCAACTTTACGGCCTGGCACCCGACGACTCTGTTAAAGGCGTCATCAGTGGTGTCCCAGCTAGACTGTCTGAAGCAGACATTCTCAACAACATTGATCAGACTACGGATGAAGTGTACACAGCTAGAAGACTTGGCACGTCATCTACAGTAGTTCTGACTTTCGCGGGACCCAAGGTACCTTACACAGTCCGACTTTACGGCGCAGAATATCCATGCTCAATCTACAAGAAAACCGTTCCCGTGTGTGCTACATGTCATACCGTAGGTCACAGGTCCACGGCTTGCCCGAACCCTACCACTCCGGTCTGCCATGAATGTGGGATCAAGCAACCTCAACTAAACCACACGTGCTCGCCCACCTGTGACCTCTGCGGTGGTTCCCACCTTTCGGGAGCACCAGGATGCTCAAAGCGTTATGTCGAACCGTTTATTCTCCGGCAAAGGCGGCTCAGACAAGCCCGGGCAAGCACTCCTGAAACAGCCCGGGTCTCCATACCGGTTCGTGGGCGTGGACGGGACCGTTCAATGACTCCTTCGTCAAGAAAACGCAGCCATTCTCGAAGCAAACCACCAACGCAGTCCCAGGATCCGCAGGATCCACAGCTGTCACCCGACATCCAGCCAAAACAAGTAAGCTGGGCCCAAAGGGTCTCTCCGGCAGCTCAAACTAATTCCCTTCCGCCCCCGCCCCCACAACAGTCCCAGAATACAACTCCCTGCATGGAATGTAAGCATCTTACCCGAATTCTGGAACAACAAAATGCTCTAATAGCATCACTCAATGCTCGTCTCGATGCACTAGAGCACAACCAATCTACAGCCGGCGAAAAACGCAAAAAACCTAACCCCCCCGCTCAGACACCCGAACTGCCTAATTGGACGCCGCAGAAACAGACCCAGCCGCCGTCGCCCCCACCGCAGATCGAAGAAATGTTTACTAACCTAGCTAAGCAGCTTGCTTCCATAAACCAAGACCTCCAGAATATTCGGCAAGAAAACCAGAAACTACAACAAGATATTCAGTCCCTCCGCACGGAGTATCACACATTCAGGCAGGAAGCAATCTCTGTGAACACTTCACCCACTTCCCTCGACCACAGCAATGACCTCGGCCCCATCCGACAAGACAGAGCTTCAAAAGGCTCCTTAAGGAACCACACCCGTGCCGTCCCATACGCCCGAAACACAGACAACACCATCTCTGCCTCGTTACCTGATGAACCGGAAGCAACTTAATTCAACTTCTACGACGATCCTCCAATGGAATTGTAGAGGCATCAAACAAAAAGCTGCATCCCTTACTCAATTCCTCACCACCCTTGATTCGAAACCAGCGGTCATTGCCCTGCAGGAAACGAACAGTCATATGAAACTCCCAGGATACATCGCCTACGGTTCCTCAGACAACTACTCAACGCTCACGCTTATTCGTAGCACTATATCTGCTGTTAATCATGTCACTCCACAGAGGGGATGCAATCACATCCTCACCGAGCTCCTATCTCCATCTCCTAAGAACAAGCTAAGCCTTTACATCCTCAATATCTATTGCCGCCCAACCCAGAAGGTTCCCGACATTTTATCAACAATTCGTGACGCTATTAGTATAGCTGGAACGAAACCGCTCCTTATTCTTGGGGATTTTAACGCTGCTCATCCTCAATGGGGTTATCCTTACAAAACGAAACGAGGCACTCTTCTGGCGCAAGCGATTGATGATTTTCACCTCCTGCTTCTAAACCATCCCGGCTCAACAACACGAATGGGAACCAGCACAGCCAGGGACACTTCCCCAGACCTGTCTTTATTACTGGGCACCCTGGATGTGTTATGGTCATCCACTGGCGAGAACCTTGGATCCGACCATGATATTATCAAACTAACAATTCGTAATCTCGATTACAACGTAAAGACAGGAGTCGCCCGTATCACTAACTGGGATGCGTTCCGCAAGGCCAATTCCTCTCGCCCTATAGACCCTAACCAACCTCTATCCGACTGGATCGATGACATTATTGAAACAGTCAGGGTAAACACAAAATCCATAATCACTTCCTTCCAGACCCCCAGCGTGGATGCTAAACTTCTCCACCTCTGGGAGGCCCGTAGGAGCCTCACAAAGCGATGGAAACGGCAAAGACGGAACCGCAAGCTCCGGCTCAGAATTGCAGCGCTTAATAAAGAAGCCACTGAATACGCCATTTCCCTATGCAAAGAGAATTGGCTTCAATTATGTGACAGCCTCCAGGGTACCCTTACCACTCGAAAAACGTGGTATTTCCTTAGGCACCTCATTGACCCGCTCTCAAGCAAGAGTGAGACCCAACGCAATATGACCCGGACCCTAAGCTCCTTCAACGGATCTCCCCAAGATCTCATCCAAAAACTCACGGCTAAATATTTGAACACCTCTCGCCACTTCAACCCACCTCCTTACACGGGATCGACAAATAGTGACTTGGATAAGGACTTTCAACTTTACGAAATGGAAGCAGCTTTGTTCGAATGCAATAAAAATAGCGCCCCGGGACCAGACCAAGCCACTTACCGGCTTCTTGCCAACCTGGACGGCGGCTCGCTGGATCACCTTCTATACCACATCAATTCGCACTGGAGCTCAGGTCACCTACCTCCCCAGTGGAAGACGGCTGAAATACGATTCATCCCCAAGCCAAATAAGTCCCCTCATCTTGATAACCTAAGACCAATCTCTCTGACCTCCTGCGTGGGCAAGTTAGTGGAAAGAATGATACTGAAGCGCCTCCAACCCTACCTTGAAGAAAAAGGCCTTATACCCGACACCATGTATGGCTTCAGGAAGCATCTCAGCCCACAAGATATTCTCCTTCGAATTAAAGAAGAAGTCCTTGCTCCAGCGACTCGTTGCTCCCCTCGGGCCATTCTTGCCTTGGACTTAAAAGGGGCATTTGATCATGTTTGGCATTCCTCCATTTTATCCCGCCTCAATCAAACAGGCTGCGGCCACCGTACGTACTCATACATTGCAGATTTTCTTACTCATCGGCAAGCTATTATTCGTGTAGGTGACATTAAATCCCAGCCTATTGCTTTGGGGGACCAGGGAACACCTCAAGGTTCAGTTCTTTCTCCACTCCTTTTCAATCTCGCCCTCCTGGATTTGCCCCAGAAACTTGACGCCATCCCTCACATACATCACGCACTTTACGCAGACGACATCACCATATGGACAGACACAGACTCCATGGGAAACATCCAAGACTACCTTCAACAGGCTACCGACGTCGTTCACAACTATGCCTCCTCCGTGGGACTTCAATGCTCCCCCCAAAAATCTGAGCTTGTCATAATCCGTAAACATCCATCTGCTCTACAGAAAGAACCAGTCTGCATCCACCTCGACGGCCATACTGTACGGCCCGGCTCCTCCCTTAAGATTTTAGGCCTCACCATCCAGGCCAATACACGCAACAATGAAACTTTATCTAAGCTCTCCAAGGCTTTTAACCAAGTCTCCCACATGCTTCGACGTGTTTCTAACCGCCACCGTGGCATGAAGGAAAAAGACATGGTCCGACTGGTCCAGTCTCTCCTTATTTCACGTGTCACGTATGTCGCACCGTACCTTATCCTCACCAAAAGTGACACGGACACCATTGACCGGCTTATACGAAAAGCATTCAAACAAGCGCTAAATCTTCCTATGAACACCTCCACGGCCCGTCTTTTACAACTGGGCCTCCACAACACGGTGTCAGAACTTATTGAAGGCCATTTATCTAGTCAACGTCTCCGTCTCACCCAAACACCTGCGGGCTTAGCCCTCCTGAAAAGTCTTCACGTCCCATGCCAATCCACTGCCTCTCAGCCTCTCCCTCATAACTGGAGAAGTGTTATCCGGGTTCGCCCCTTGCCAAAAATATGCACCCGGACCTACAGCCCGGCCGCCGAAAAGCGAGAAGTCAAGTGCACGAGACCATCTATGGAAAGCGTGCAGATGTCTCTTACACGGACGCTAGCACCTACCCCAACGGACAGAATCAAGTAGCCGTAGTCACCACCAAGACCGCCCTCGTAGCTTCAGCAACAATCGAGACGTCGTCAATATCGGTTGCCGAAGAGTTCGCCATCGCATTAGCCCTCATTCATACGAAGAACCCCGTAATCATCACAGATTCTCAAGCAGCCTGCAGAAGCTTTCTAGCCGGAAGGGTGGCCCACTCAACCTTAAAACTACTGTCTTTGCATCAACCCTGCCGGAAAGTCACCCTCGTTTGGACTCCTGGCCATTCCTCACTGACGGGCAATAACTTTGCTCACCAGCAAGCCTGCGCCCTGTCCCTCCAGGCTACTGAGGATACCGAACCGTCCGTCCCTCTACTGACTTTTCAGGACATCACTCAATATTACCGGTTCGAGCGACAGCACTTCCCTCCTCCGCATCCTAAACTCTCAAAAGAAGAAGAATCCCTACTTCGACGACTGCAAAGCAATACCTTCCCTCACCCAGTCCGCCTCCATCGCATGTTTCCCACGCAATTCCCGGCCACATGCAAGTTCTGCTTACAACCCGGTACTCTTCCCCACATCATATTAGAGTGCAAGCACAACCTCAACCTCCCCCCTCTTCCATCCCCCCTTCCCACCCCTGAGCTGTGGGAGAACCTTGTGACCAGCAGCGATCTGGACGTCCAGACACGTTTGGCCTCCAGAGCGAAGGCTGCCGGCTCATCGCATGGCTTCCTGGAATAAGGAACCACTCCCACTTCACCGGCTCAATAAAATGTTTCTCTCTCTCTCTCTCTTACGACTCCTAGCGCGTGCGCAAGGCGCGCACATGGCCTTCACACATGCCGTGGGGGGAGAGCACAGTGGCGCGAGAGGTCGCGTGACGCTATCACGTGGGATTCAGCGAGAACGCAGGGGTAAACGCGTAGATGTGCTCGGTGAGTGCACCGTCTGTCTCCCCCGTCTCCGCGTGGGCTCGTAGCTCAATCTGACAACGGGCTCTCGCTCCGCTTCTTTATTCGTCCCACGTTCGATTCCTGGTCGTGATAGTAACTTCATTTATATGTTCACGGGAGTTTTCTGTTGACGCCAACGGTCGCGAAAGACCCCTTGTAGGGTAGAAAGAAAAAGCTTCTCTTTAAAAACTTATTGACGTGACTTGTTCGCCCCTCAAATAGCAAGAAGCGAGTACAACCCCTATGAGGAACAGGAGAGAATCGATCGCCTGTTAATTTCGCTCTTCGTCTCCAAAGCGAATGCCGTGACGATGTTTTTGTTCGAAACCATTTCTTTATTGTCTTGGAAGTTGCATAAAACGTGTGCTGGGTCTTTTGATTTAACGCGCTATGTGTTTCTGTGCTTCCACTACGGTGCGTACTTAGGATATTTGTATCATGTTATGCACGTTTCTCATTCCATACTGGCGCCAAGGCGTTTGTTAGGAGCGGTTTGGGCAGCTCTTTAGGCACACTTCTGGCAGAATGGCTAATAGGCAACCCACTTCGCAGAACATTAAACAGATGGCTCAATAAGCGTTGCTATACGCGACGGAAAAAATTGCCGTTGCACGCTTTTACAAGTTAAACTAACATATGGCGCCAGGTTGTCATGCCGAGTGCATCGAAGCGACTAAAGCCCGACCAGACCCGACTATACATAACGAGAATGCAAATCAAAAGAGCGCACCTGTCGTTGTTCTCGCTGTGGGTGCGCTGTCCGCTAGACGTTTTGTTAAAGTCTGCGCGGCACTTTCACATGGTTTAACCACCACTTCACGTCTTGTACGGCACCAAGATTGACGCGCAGAGATTCGCAGGTAACAGAGGTGTGGGGCGGGCAAGTTTTGACGTATTCGCCGAGGGCGCGACGAGTGGCTCCTGTGGCCGCGATGGTTCGTTAGGTAGGTTTTAGTTTTCCTGCTAGACCACACCGCTGTCTCACTACTATTCCGGCCTCCGTTGACGTCACTCGAAACGTAATGAAATGGCGCGAGGAAGGAAATGAATTTGCGAATTGGCAATTTCTGGGCAATTAAAGCATTCGCCGCCGAATAAACGCTCAGAGGGCTGTGGGGCAGTTGAACTTTCGTCTGACCTCAACTTGTTATTTGCCTTCAGTGTCCCTTTAAGAATTCCAGGCGTGTCGTTGATACCGGGAAGCTCTGGGTGGGTCGAAGGTAGCCGACGTAAGCACTCTTGACTCGGTTGGCAGCGACGGCGTCTTGGCGGTCGTTAATATCGAGAGTGACAGTCTTGGGTTGCCTCTCGCCTCACGAGGAACGTGCATAGACTTGCTCTTTCTGCTTCCTCTCTGCTGGGATCCGCTGTCAGTGTGGGGAGAAGCTTGGTCGACCCCCAGCTCTACTGTTTCTCCGGCATTGCACCAATAGTGCAAGTTGCTCCAATATTTTTTCGGCTGCGTTATTATCAGCCGTGCTGTGGGATGCAGCATCAGACTCCGGGGATACAAATTTTGTTTTGAGCGCCGAGATTTGATTAACATATGCTGCCAGTCTGTCTTCTATGCATTTACACTCGGCCATCAGAGTCTCGTTGGTCTTCTTCTCCAGTTTGCGGATATTCCCAGAGCCGAAGAAAAAGCCTCGGCCTCGGTTTTGGTCGTGGGCCGGGCTTTGATCCAAACCATAACCCTAAGGCATAAGTAGAAGAATAGAAAAGCAAGTGCACATGTCACGCGAGTACAAAAGTATTCGCTTCTGCTCATCAAACCACTCTGATGGGCACGACACCAAAATTATACGTGTTCCGTAATCGAAATGATTTACATGTAGCCTAAAAAAAATAGAACACCTAAGGGCTCGTTATGAAGTGTACTTGCATTATTATCACTATCCTGTCCCTTTTGCGCCTTTCTATTTTCAGGTTACTGCGCTGTAAAATGATCTACACCCCTTTTGTGTGTTACTAGCACCCTTAAACCCTATCAAAAGACAGAGAAAGGCACCCTTTCAAGGGTTAATTGACGATAAAGTGCCCATAAAAGATGTATTCTTGTGTGTTCCCTATGGTGTAATGGTGTTATAAACGACAACACACCCTTAAAGGGTGTTTGCCTTTGTTTTGATTTTTTTCTAGAGTGTAAGGGCATTAGTTATAGACAGTGAAAATTTACCCTAAGGGTGTAAAATAATTTTACGGTGTATACGATTCGCATTACCAAAGACGTCATTTCGCGGTATAGGTACTTTTCTAGTTCCCTAATTGCTACCTTTGAAATTAGGATGGTTTAATTACTAAGGCTGGCCTCACTACACGTCTCTAACACACGTTTTTAAGTCAAAGGCCGCAACACGTTCAATGGCTCCGCCTTTTCTCAGGCTAACCTCAGGGAGTTGTGGAGGCACTTAGGTTGCAGCTTAGTCTCACGTTCTGGAGGTTCCTGGTTCCAATGCCACCCAGGCGCAAGTTTACCAATTTCTTTTAAACCTCAATTACCCCGAGCTTGTGGTGTAACGCGGGTTCAGACCCAACCTCGCGACGATACGCCCGCGCACGTGTTCTGTGTGCTGTTACGTCCTAGAAGGCGTCCCGGAGCCGGGCTCAGTCGCCTCTGTCATGCGAGGTATCGTGGTGGTCGAGCGGCAGCAAATATTGCTGCCTAGATGACGACGACAGGAAGCCGAGGGCAAACTTAACTGGTTTACTGCATGGCGAGACGTGAGCCGAAGCAAAAGAAGAATACCCTTGTGGTCGAGTTTACAGTACAGGGGTCGAGCAGAGTGATACCATTGATTCGCTGCTCCAAAACGAATAATCTGCGTATGGGGCCGCGCGTCTCAACGCCCAAAGCGCTAAAGGTCCAAACAGTGCTTGCTAACTCAGGCTTCACTTCTTCCCTCTCGAGTAGAATCTCGTGCTCTAGTTTCCTTTGCTCCCGTTGGAGTCTCTCTTGCTCGAGCTTCTTTCTTTCCCGCCTGAGTCGCTCGATCTCGAGGCCAGACTCTCGCATCTTTCCCTCGTGTTTGATTTTCTGCTCTCGCAATCTTTCCTTGTGTTCCCGCTTCTTGTCCTCCTACCCAAGTAGGAGTTTCTCTCGCTGGCGCTCAGCGTCTGCAGCCTGATGTTTAGCGGTTTCCCTGTCATTAATGAACTCAATGCCCTCTGACAGCTCGTCATCGTCAGTCCCAACAGCAAGTATATATCTTGTATCAGCGATGGCTTTCTCAGCACGTCTAAAACATTCAAGCGCAACACTTTTGCAAGCTCCAACAACTGCGGTTTTTTTCAGCGCGTCCGAATTATCCAAGCGCAACTTTTTTGCAAGCTCCAACAACTGCGGTTTTTTCACCGCTTTCAAATTCAAGGTCGGTCTAGAGTACTGCTTTCCCACTGCGCCAAAAATTGTTTTGCGCGAATAACCCACGCGACAAAAACACATGTTTTACCGGCTATCCTCTGAAGCCTGGTGAAACTCAGTGAGGAAAGGTCCCGCACTCACGATTGACCGCCGTGAATTCTGCGAAGTCCGAAGATGCCTTGACGTCCGGTGTGTTGGATCTCGCACCGCTGGCTCCACTTGTTACGAAGTTGCCAACCGACCGCTGCCAATAAGTTGTTACTAAGTTGCCATCGCACCACTGGAAACCAGTTGTTACATACGGAAAGGCGACCCCGAACCGGGCTCCGTCGCCTCCGTGGTGGTCAGGCGGCCAGGAAAGGTTGCTTGCTACCTTGATGACGACGACAGGAAGCCGAATGCAAGCTTTGCTGGTTTACTTTGCTGGTTAGAGCTTTGCTGGATTGCTGGTTAGAGATGAGCCGAAGCAATACAAAAACAATACCCTTCCGGGTGAGGTTACAGTAAAGGACTCTAGCAGAGTTACACCATTGATTTGCTAATCCAAATCGGATAATCGGCGCTCGGGGCCACGCGTATTAATGCCCAAAACGCTAACGGTCAAAACAGTGCTCCTAGGGCTTTTGCACGCGGCGCGAACATAGTACAGACACACACAACGCTGTTTCCAGAGTTCGTGAGGGGTCGCGATGGTGGTTGCGCACGCTGCGTCTGGGGGAGGGGGAGAGGAGGCAAGTCGCTGTAGGTCGCGTCTGTAGCTCCCGAAGTTTGAATCACGCCGACAGCGAGGCGCCCGCGGTCCGGCCGTTCCCAGGCATGTTCTGATCTTTCCGAGGCAGGCGTGCACTCGCAACTTCCAGGACGTGCGAACATGGTAGCGGCGCGCAGAATCTTAGCGTTTCCTGGCTTTGTACGTGCAGGAATAAGCTTCGGGTAATAGTAAATCTTGTATCGGTAGTGATCTCGTAACCCAGTATCACGCCGAATGGCGACA
The DNA here is from genome assembly GCF_048455015.1 of Haemaphysalis longicornis. NCBI lineage: Eukaryota > Metazoa > Arthropoda > Arachnida > Ixodida > Ixodidae > Haemaphysalis > Haemaphysalis longicornis. The sequence goes on along the minus strand of NW_027526295.1, from coordinate 155,820,760 downwards.
ACGCCGCCATTCTGTTAACCATCCTCGCAAATTTCTCTTGCCCATGACGCGGCAAAAGCGGTAAAGGAATGAGCCAGCAAGCAATGAAGTCATGGTCGCCGCTCTTTTGGTGTCACCATGACCTAGCACTAGCATGTTAAAGGATAACTGTTGGTTATCACTTT